>NC_056726.1:528825447-528913856 GCF_019279795.1 Protopterus annectens | reverse complement strand
AGCTATGGAGATGCTGGGGAAAAAGGCTAGTATGGCATTCAGGGCCATTAATTATCAAGCACGCATATGACTAGGTATTTTGTGGACTTTTTGCCTCATCTTGAAGGTGTATTGTTAACCTTCCTGTCTCTGAAGGTAAGATTGCTGCCGCCTTCTTATCGAGTTGTACTTCACAGGTAGCCCTTCACTCTAATTGTGATGCAGCTGAAACATCTTCTAGGTTCATTTATGATGGGGTCTCTTGGTTTCACCGCTGCACCTTACCTGATCATATTAAGGCTAAGCTCCTCGATGCTCCTTTGGGCAACCAAATTTATTTGGTACAGCTGTTGCTGACCTCTCCAAGACTCTACAAGACAAAGGTAAAGTTCTGCAGTATCTTGAACAATTTTTGTTTGTTTAAACTTATGGATTGTCTGAAGTTCTGTGTATAGGATGAAAATGCTTACCAGCTTTCTATTATCTGTTTAATAAATTTCGTTTGCACTTGAGACTTGTGGCATTTGCTTACTTTTTGGAGTCTGCCCTCTTCCTTGTCTGCAGTGGTGTTCAGCAGTTTCTTTTGTGCTTTTCTTGTAGAATTTGTGTTTCTCCCATCCCCAAACTTCAGAGAAACTATCCTTCTAAATCTGCCTTTGTTGGTGGATGACCTTGTCAGCCTTCTAACAAGAAAAAAGGTTCCTAACCTTATGTTCTCTAATAAACCCACCCAGACTTCTAAAACTCAAAAGCTCCCTTTTCATAGGTGGTTAATGGGCTGTTGACCCGGATGTCTTTATAAGCTTAGCTGTGTACACAAAATATAATACCAGAGAAACACATTATAAAGGATCTTGCCTAAACTCGAGGTCTTAGTTGGAAGTGACTGCCAATATCTAGGAGGGTCATAGGTGAAATCCCCGACAGGAATTTATGGTTTCCCATCCAGTCATCCAGGCTACTCTTAAACAGGATCTTAGCAGGGCTTTGTTTGATGTGAACTGGTAGCCTATTCCAGAGGAGTGGCAACCTCTGAGAGACGTATCTGTCTCTCCAGCAGGTCCTGTTTATGTTTCAGGCCAGGTTAAGGTCCCTGGAGCAGGTGACACTTGTCCCATTTGACTTGCGGATGTGCAGCATTTCCATTAGGTTTGGATCCGAGATTTCTCTGTAGGTACCTGTCAGGTACACATTTTCTCCAGGAAGTCTGTATGCTACTGAGTACAGTGACAGTAATTTCAGTCTGTCAGTGTATGACGTGCTGGGGACCCTGAATTTTCTTGGTTCGAAATCTCTCAGGTGTCTAAAGTTCCTGCAGAGGTGCCTGGTAAGGTGCATACCAAAGGGAGGATTGCACTCTATTACTGGCCTGATGAAGATCGAGTACAGGGGTGTTAATGACCTCTTTTGCTGTTGAGGCAGTGCCTTTGCTAATAAGGTGTGTGACTTAAAATGCCTTCCTTAGTACAGTAGATGGCATGGTGGTCAAAGTTTAAGCTACAGTCAACTTCCGTTCCCAAGTCTCGCACTACTGAGTTGTTGCTTAGGGTATTATTTATATGATAATCTGCAAGGATATCATTTTTACTGAATGGGATGATGATGTGGTTTTTTTGCATTGAGTTTGAGTCCATGGCTTTGGCACAAATCATTGATTTGTGCAAGTCCTCCTTGAAGTATATTGACAGACATCAATTGGATATTCAGTGATTGCACCTAATTTGCAGTCGTCAGCAAGCTTAGTCAACCACAGCCCCTCTGTTTTGACCTGAACTTGTGAAAAGTATATTCCAAACAGTAGGGGACTCAGCACTGACCCATGTGGAACCCCACTGGTGACAGGTCTGCTGGTTGAGGTAAAGTCCCCAACTTTGACTGAGTGTGATCTGTCAGTGAGCTAATTAGCAACCCACCTGATGACACAAGGGTTGATATTCAACTGGGAGGGTTTATCAATGATGCCCAATTATGGGATTGTGTCAAAGGCCTTGGGTAAGTCAAGGTAGAGTGTATGCACAGATTAGCTTTTGTGTATGGCTCTGGTGATGTTTTTGAAGAAGTACACCAGGTTTAACGGGTATGACCTGCCTTTGACAAAACTAGACTCTGTTGGATCAGTGGTTTGGAGATCACCTATATTCTTAGTTATAAGGTCCATGACCATGGCCTTACAGATGAGGCTGGTTAAGCTTATGGGTTTGTAGTTCCCAGTGTTTGTTGCTGTACTCCCTTTATGAAGGGGGGTGGCTGTTGCTGTTTTCCATTCAGCAGGGACAGAAACAGTACTTAGGCTGTGGTTGAAGAGTGTACTTAATGGAGTTGCTAACTCGCATTTTAGACCATTTAAAACACAACCTGGTATGACATCTGGTCCCATAGAGGCTGTGTTTTTGGCCTTGGAGAGAGCATTAAAGACTTGCTCTTTGGAGATGCAAGTTGGAGGAGATTTAGTGGGAATGCTTTATGGAATGTTTGGAGGAGACAGGGGAGTGAAATTTTCACCAAACCTGTCTGCTAATAGGATGTTCATCGTGTTTCATTGTTGCAGTCATTACACTTGGGTTATCCTGCTGGCAGGCGACCCGCAGTCGACCCGAGTCTTGGTCCGGCGTCTGTTGCTGTCGCCTCTTCCCTGACGTCAATGCGCCAGGGGTATAAATGTTGCAACCGACGCCATTTTCTTCTGTCTTTCTTGCCACGTGGTCCCCGAAGCAAAAGCAGTTTGCAAGTGCCGGTCGGCTGACTCCTGAGATTTTTGAAAATGAGTTTCAGAACCGAAGTCTTCAATAAAGCTAAGTACCCCGTTGGGGAAACTTATTTTTTCTTGCTCCAGACCGATGTCAGTAAAAGTTAATAATTGTATTTCTTGTGGGAAGCAAATACCTCATAAGGACTTTCACTCTTACTGTATTCCTTGCCTAGGCCCTGACCACGATGTTACCAGTTGTCGGTTTTGTGCTAGATTCAATAATCGCACTATTAAAAGTCTGTTTGATTTTGCTTTACATTATTTTGGCCGAAGGTTTAATTACATAATGCCGTCGGAACAACCGACGACCGGAATTTATAAAAAAAATGCAAAGACAAAGAAAAGGATAGCCATCCGAGGTCCAAAACCGACGAAGCCTCTTCAAGGCCAGTCGCCAGTTCTCAGTGAGGCGCTTTCGCAGCCCCTGACACCCACTACCTCAGAGCCACAGGCCGTAACCGACAGCCACGTGGAGACACCAAGGCCTGTGGAAACTCAAGGTATTGGGCCTACGGAAACTATTCCCTCAGATGGGTCTGGAGCCGCTGAGCAGGCATCGGCTTCTGAGGGTGTTTTCAGACCTTCACAACTTACAATTAAGCCCACTACAGCAGCCAAGGCAAAGTCAAAACTCCATTAAAGGCAAGGAAACAAGTACAGCATTCTCCAGAACAGTCATCCATGCCAAAGAAACAGATGCTTAAAATGGCCGAAGACCTAATTACTTTAATCAGGGGTTCCCATCCCCCTCCTGGCAAAAGGCCTAGGCAAGACACTGACTATGATTCCTCTGACCAGGTTTCCATTTCCTCTGATTCCTTTTCTGATCAGGGATATTCTCTCCCTCCCTATGAGGACTCTGATGCAGAAGAGTCTATACCCTCAGCCTCTCCGCCTGAGGATTATTCTTTTGGGGAAACCCTGCACACCATGAGGGAGCATTTCCATTGGGAGAGCCAGGATTATTCAGAATTCAAGAAAAGGCTCAGAGACTTCTTTTTATTGCCTCAGCACAGGCCCCTGTGCTTGATATTGATGATGATGATTTCTCTGAATCCAGTCTGTCTCCTGATTCTTTACCCCCTGCACCAGTCAAGCCAGACAGGTACTACAGGGTCCCTGACTCATAAATTTCTTTACAAAAACCCCGCTGCAGACCCAGAAACAATTTCTCAGGGTCCTAAAGGGGTTAAGGCTTCCACTGCTAAAAATCCTGTCCCCTCAGATAGGGATTCCAGAGCTCTGAACAGATGGGGGGAAAAAGTTTACAGTTCTGTTACTTTAGCTGTAAGGGCTTTAAATTGCCAATTTCACATGCTTAAATATCAACAGTACCTCATGTTATTGTTAAAACAGAAAATGGTTTCAAATTCAGAAAGTCCTGACAGTAAGGAAATGCAGGATTTATTGCATGCAGTTGAACAAGTGGGAAAGCATACTCTGCAGTGTGGTTTTGATTCATTAGAGGCTTCTTGTAGAGTCGCAGTTACAGGCTCTGTTATTCGAAGGCATGCTTGGTTGAAAAAACAAAGTTTACCTGAACATGTTAAAGTAAAATTATTGGATGCTCCACTACAGCATGATACTTTGTTTGGTGTTAAGGCAGAAGAGGTGTTAAAGAAAATGGAGGATAAAGCAAAATCAATGCAGACAGTGAAGGATTTCTTACAGGTTCAACCTCCTAGATTTAGCAGAAACTGGCCTTCAAAAAATTGGTCCTTTCCAGTGTCAGACGGGCCACAAAGAGGCAGATACAGACGCCCAAGAGGCAGATATCAGCCCCAAGGCTCCTACAGACCTAAACAATGGGGTGCTTCAGCCCCCAAAGGAGGGGAAGACAAATCACAACCTTATAGGAAACCGTCCGAATGACTTCCCTCTACAAATGCCAAGCACTTACCTTTTGGCAGCACCCCTAGGGGGAAAGCTAGCACTTTTCACAAAAAATTGGCACATGATCACCCAGGACCAATGGGTGCTGAATATTGTTTCTCAGGGTTTTAGGTTCCACTTCCACATGCTTCCAAAAATCAAAAGGTATGCCAGACCTGCCACAAAACCAATGGGCAGAGGCGCAAAAAGAGATTGCTGCTCTTATGGACATGGGAGCTATTCAAAGAGTTCCACTTCCACATGCTTCCAAAAATCAAAAGGTATGCCAGACCTGCCACAAAACCAATGGGCAGAGGCGCAAAAAGAGATTGCTGCTCTTATGGACATTGGAGCTATTCAAAGAGTTCCACAGCAAGAACAGGGACAAGGATTTTACTCAAGACTTTTCTTAGTACACAGAAAGGACAAAGCCTGGAGACCAATACTGGACCTGTCAATCCTAAATACTTTCCTGGATATTCCAAAATTCAGAATGTTAACACCACAGCAACTTCTGCCCATGCTGGCTAACGAAGGCTTGGCCTAGTTACTTTGGACCTCAAGGAGGCATACCAGTATGTCCCAATCAGACAATCTTGCAGAAGATACGTCAGATTCGTAGCATGCTCAATGCATTACCAATTCTCTGCACTGCCCTTTGGCTTATCTACTGCGCCCAGGGTCTTCACAAAATGCCTGGCACCAGTAATTGCATTTTGCAGACAAAGAGGAATTCAAATATATCCTTACTTGGACGACTGCCTTATTCAAGCAGAGAACAAGGACATTCTACTAAAACATCTGGCATTTGTAAAAAGGTTATTAATTTGCCTAGGGTACACAGTAAACGAAAAGGAATCAAAATTAGTTGCCCAGATGGCTTATCTCACGTCAAACAAAGGCAACTGACTTCTTACTTCAAAATGTTGGCAACAAAGACCCAGTTATCTGCAAGAAAAATTCTGCAGGCTTTGGGCTTCATGGCATCCTGCATTCTACTAATTCCATATGCCAGACTGCATATGAGGAAACTACAATTGTATCTAAAAAGTGTTTCGACTCAACATTGCCACAGCCTGGAAACATTAATTACCCTCCTTCCTTGCCTGCAACGGGAGTTTCGATGGTGGGCACAGGCCGCTCACCACAACAAGGGACAGCCATTCAACCTACCCACAGCCAGACAGTCAATAACAACAGATGCATCCGATTATGCTTGGGGGGCCCACATGGCAGGAAAATGTATTCAGGGCACATGGCCCACAAGCCAAAGGCATCTTCATATCAATCAAAAAGAGATGCTAGCTGTTCAGAATGCCCTGACAGCTTTCAAGGATCTACTTCATCCAGGACAACTACTGATAAGGACGGACAATACTACAGTCATATGGTACATAAGCAGGGAGGCACACATTCCTACCCCCTCTGCAGACAAGCCATGACTTTGTGGGACACAGCTTTGACTTATCAAGTACACCTGCAAGCACAATTCCTGCCAGGAAAGATAAATACTCTGGCAGACAAATTAAGTGTAAATCTCACGGATCCCCACGAGTGGAAACTGGATCCACAAGTCTTCAGCATGATAACAAAGGAATGGGGATGCCCAGACATAGATCTATTTGCCTCCCCCCACAACTGCCAACTACAGAGATTCTGCACAAGGACTTATCACAAGCAAGCATGGAAAGTGGATGCTCTATCATTCAGCTGGGAAACCCTAACAGTTTATGCCTTTCTTCCTCTGCCTCTCCTCCCCAAGGTACTCCTAAAGGTCAGACAAGAGAAGCCAAAAATGATTCTGATTGCCCCAGACTGGCCCCGCCAGCACTGGTACCGAATCCTAAAGAGCTTGTCTCAAGGCCCAGCCTGGACATTACCTCTAATTCCTCACTTACTGACCCAACAAAACAATCAGATCTTGCACAGCCAACTCATGACCCTAAATCTGGCAGCATGGCGGATAATGTAGCCATTCAGAACACACCTCTCTCTAAAGCAGTGATGGATGTTATTTTGGAGGCCCAGTACCAGAAAATCTTATGCAGAAAAATGGAAGAGATTCTGTGTTTGGAACCAGGCACAAGGAATTAACACGTTTGTACCAAATATTCCTCAGATTTTACAATACCTAACTGAGATGCTGGACAAAGGCCTATCCTTTTCATCAATTAAAATCCATGCCTCTGCCATTTCAGCTGATTACAATACGGAACCACCTTTTTTTTTTTTCTTATCCATTGCTAAGGCAGTACCTCAGAGGGGCCAAAAGTATAAGACCCCCCAAGGAGAGCACCAATACCTGCATGGGGCCTCAACTATCTCTTGGAAAAACTCACACTGCTGCCATTTGAGCCAGCCAGTACAGCTGAGATAAAGTTCTTATCATGGAAAACAGCTCTGCTCCTAGCAATGACCTCTGCAAGACGAGTCTCAGAGTTACAGGCACTCATGGCTGTGGAGCATTTTATCATTTTCCATCCAGACAGGGTTTCTCTGAGGACGAACCCGACATTTATGCCTAAGGTAGTGTCCAGTGTGGCCCTTAACCAAACCATTCATTTGCCTACTTTTTACCCAAACCCACAGAATAAGGGTGAGAGACTCCTACATTCTTTGGACATACACAGACAACTACGCTTCTACTTGGACAGAACTAAAGCTTTCAGAAAGACTGAGCAACTCTTAGTGGTATATGCTGCAGGATCACAAGGAAAAGCTATCTCTAAGCAGACTATTTCAAAATGGATAGGTCACTGCATTCATTTCTGCTATGCACAACATGGCAAATCAGTGCCTAACGGTATTAGGCCACATTCAACCAGAGCAGTAGCCACTTCAGCAGCCTTCCTCAGAGGAGTACCAACCAAAGACTTTTTAGAGGCTGCAACTTGGAGTTCAGTGCACACTTTTACCAAGCACTACCACTTACCTCTCTACTCTAAATCCAGAGCAGGCTTTGCCACTGCAGTTCTGCAGGGCCTTATAGCCCCTCCTAATCCTATTTAGATCCAGCCACCCAACCTCAGCTTTGGGATTCAACCCAAGTGTAATGACTGCAACAGTGAAACACGATGAACATCGTACAGTTGTGTACCTACCATAAATGTAGATGTTCGAGTGTATTCACTGTTGCAGTCCAGGTTACCCACCCACCATCCCCCTTTTCTTTGCTGGGACTTGTCTGTACTTCTCTACCCTATACAGTCTATGTGGTGTATTTGCTGTTAGATGAAGGAAATGTTTACTTTAGTGCATGCATATTTATTGGCATAATTTTTAGCCTACCATTGTGGGGGCACCTGACATTTGGGGCAAGAAAACCTGAAGAAATTGGCGTCTGCTGCATCTTTTATACCCCTGGCGCACTGACATCAGGGAAGAGGCGACGGCAACCGACGCCGGACCAAGACTTTGGAATTCAGACCGACTGCGGGTAGCCTGCCAGCAGGATAACCCAAGTGTAATGACTGCAACAGTGAATACACTCGAACATCTACATTTATGGTAGGTACACAACTGTACTTTCTTACTGTCAAGCCACCCTATTTAATTTTCCACAAGGACAGTCTCTCTAAAACATGATCCATCCTTCATGCCTAAAGTGGCTTTACCAGCGAATATCAAACAATGTATTCACTTACTAGTATTTTTCCCTAACTTTTCCAATTAAGGGGAATATATTCTGCACACATTGGATGTTCATCATCAACTTCGTTTTTATTTACATCGAACACGAGAATTTAGGCGTTCGGACCAATTATTTGTGACCTTCTCTGTTAATAGAAAAGGCAGGGCTATTTCAAAAGTCACGATTTCCCATTGGATTTTACAATATATTTCTTATTCTTCAGAGGGTATTTCCTTAGCTACTCCAGTGAGGGCTCATTCAACCAGGGCAGTTTCTACTTCCATTGCCTTTGCAGATAGTCTGTCTTTAGTTGACATTTGTGTGGCAGCAACGTGGTCTTCTCCCCACACGTTTGTTTCCCACTATAGGTTGGATTTGATTTCCAGAGGAAGAGCTTCATTTGGCTCCACAGTTCTTCAGCATGTCCTTCCTTGAGGCTTCCCAGGGTGTAGCTAGCTGGGGACTCTGATGGTGAGTAGATAACATCAGATTTATAGATACGTACTTACCATAACTTGGCATCTGTGTTATCTGTAGTCACCATTCATCACAATTCCACCCTCCAGCCCCCTGCCTGGAAGATTGGTTGGATTTGGAGGTTCTTTTGGGTTTCTACGATTTATCTGTCTTCCTTCCTTGTGCAAAATTGATCTGAGGGAGTGTAGGGCAGCAGATCATTATGGGAGGGGAGGGGCTTGAGCAAAGCTGTGTTCTGAGTATGCCGGCTCAGATCCGATATCTGATACAAGACCCTAACGTGATGAATGGTGACTACAGATAACAGATGCCAAGTTATGGTAAGTACATAACTATAATTTGTGTGTGCACACACTTAAACTAATACTTTGTGTGTGCACACCCTTAAACTAATACTTTGTATATGCACACCCTTAAACTAATACTTTGTTGAATCACCTTTTGATTTAATTACAGCATTCAGTCTTCTTGGGTACACACCTGCCATCAATTAGGCTCTGATTAACCCCAAATAAGGTTCAGCTGTCCTAGTAGGATTTTCCAGAGATGTACTCAGTTGCCTGCTGCAGCAAAAGCCATGGTTCGCAGACAGCTTACAAAGCATCAAAGGGATCTCATTGTTGAAAGGCATCAGTCAGAAGGTTACAAAAATATTTCCATAGCATTGGATATACCATGGAACACAGTGAAGACAGTTATCAAAAAGTGGAGAAAATATGGGACAGCAGTGACAGTGCAAAGAAGGGGACATCCCTCCGAAACTGATGAAAAGACAAGACAAAAACTGGTCAGAGAGACTGCCAAGAAACCTACAGCAACACTGAAGGAGCTGCATGAATTTCTGGCAGGTACTGGTTGTGGGGTCTATATCATATTGTCATATGTGCAAAATATCGAATGGCTACAATGTCGAAAATGCCGTTCAGCAAAACGTTTTTTTGTGAGATTGCCATACAGTGAGGATCAGAAAATTTGCCCTTTCCTCACTTTAGTGCGATCTTAGAGTTGGTTTATATAATTACCGGGGGTGTGGAGGCGCAGCCCCCCACAAGAACAGTTTTGATGAACGGCATTTTCGATATTTTGAACATAGACACCTGATTGTGTACTACATGTGACAACAATCTCCCATATTTTCCGTATGTTTGGACTATGGGGTAGGGTTGCAAGACAGAAGCCTTTTCTTACACAGAAAAACATCCAGGCCCGGCTAAAATTTGCAGAACAATACATAGTCTCCCAAAAGCATGTTGGAAATTGTGTTCTGGTGTGATGAGGCCAAGGTTGAACTTTTTTGGCCACAATTCCAGAAGGTACATTTGGCACAAAAACAACACTTTGCATCACCAAAAGAACACCATCTCCACGGTGAAGCATTGTGGTGGCAAGTATCATGCTTTGGGGTTGCTTTTCTTCAGCTGGGACTGGGGCTTTAGTAAAGGTGGAGGGAATTATGAACAGTTCCAAATACTAGTCACTTTTGGCCCAAAACCTTCAGGCATCTGCTAGAAAGTTGAAGATGAAGAGGAATTTCACCTTTCAACATGACAATGACCCAAAGCATACATCCAAATCAACAAAAGAATGGCTTCACCAGAAGAAAATTAAAGTTTTGGAATGTCCCAGCCAGAGCCAAGACCTAAATTCAATAGAAAATCTGTGGGGTGACCTGAAGAGGGATATGCACAAGAGATGTTCTTGCAATCTGACAGATTTGAAGTGCTTTTGCAAGGAAGAGTGGGCAAATATTGCCTAGTCAAGATGTGCCATGCTTAAAGACTCCTACCCAAGAAGACTGAAATGCTGTAATTAAATCAAAAAGTGCTTCAACAAAGTATTAGTTTAAGGATGTGCACACACAACAAGCTATTAGTTTAAGGGTATGCACACCTATGCAACCAGCGTATTGTACATTTTATATGTTTTTCCCCCCTAACAGATTTGTTTGTTTTTCATTTGAATTGTACAGGTTGTAGGTCACATTAATGGTGGGAAAAGTTTTGAAATGATTTATTGTGGTCTCATTTTTTATATCACAAAACCCTGGCATTCTAACAGGGGTGTGTAAACTTTTTATATCCACTCCTAGTGTTTGTACAAGGCATTTGTGTATACTTTAGTATAATTGTCAGTGCCATCTCTGGGAACAGGAGTTTGGAAATTATTTATGCCATCCCTTAGGAGGGTATAATTAGCTTTGGTGAAAATTTTTAGCCTGATTTCACCTAAGAGGGGTTTGGGTGTTATAACTGCAACAGATATGATTGATTTGTTATCAGATTTGTCCAGTGAGGGTCCTATACTTGTGGTGCAGCGGTCACTCATGTTGGTGAGGACAAGGTTGAGAATATTTGAGCCCCTCATGGGGTTGCATACTATTTGTTTTAGGGCATTAGTGTTAAAGGTCAGGAACCTTTGTGCAAGCATGTTGGTACTCATAAGTTTTCCAGTCAGTGGAGGGATAGTTAAAATCACCCATGATTAGAGTGTTTGGTTGTAATTTGATTGACCCAAGTAGGTCCAATTGTTAAAGGGGTCCTGTAGCTAACAATGACTTGGGGGGGGGGGTTCTTAGCCACAGTTAGTTGAACTTGGAGCAACTCCGTGGAGTTTTCCTGTCTAACCAGTCTAGAGGTGTATTTATCTTTGATAAATATAGACACTCCTCTTCTTTTAGTTCTCACACATTCATTTTGCAGTCTGAAATTATAGAAGGCATTGTAACCTTGCAATCCCAGGGTACTCTCTGCGGCCCTGAACCAAGTTTCTGTGACTGCACAGACATCAACATCCCCCAGGGAGAGGAGTGCTGCTAGGGAGTGCAGTTTCTGATTTAAATTCCTAGCATATAGCAGCATAACCTTTAATTTATTTGTGAGTGATTTTTCATGTCGAAAATTTTGTTCTTGAGACCTTGTCTACAGAAGGCACTATGGGGGGAGGCAAGTGACTTAGACAGTAACCAAAAGCCTGGAGGTGACAGCTGAAGACCATTTCTGGCAAAGCAGCGTGTCCATCAACCATGTCATCCCAGGCTGACAGGAACTGGATCCCCTTAGAATGACACCAGAGACTACAAATCTACTTCCGTCTGATGTATTTTGTACCCCACCCCTCAGCCAAGATCCCCTGTCTGGCAATATATTACTTGAGACTGTTTGGTTCTTTCCATTATCTGTCTGTTTTGTGGTGTAGAAATCCTTTTCCCCCCTTATCAGGTCTTCCTTAACCTCCTCTAGACCAACTTCCAATAGATCCTGCAGAACTACAGAAAAATGAGGATCAAAACACTGTGAGCAGTCATAGAAACCCCTGCTGACACAAATGAGTAAGTTGTGTCAGAGCCATGAACTAAAACTAAATGCCTAGAAATGCATTATAGTATCCTTCAAGAAATAATCCACCCCGGGTACTTATCAAATTGACAGCACACCCCTAAGAGGTGACCCAGTAGTCAGGGACTAGAGACACACACACGCACGCAGACACACACGCACGCAGACACACACGCACGCAGACACAGACACACTCACACACACACGCACGCAGACACACACACACACACGCACGCAGACACACACACACACGCACGCAGACACACACACACGCACGCAGACGCAGACACACACACACGCACGCAGACGCAGACACACACACACGCACGCAGACGCAGACACACGCACGCAGACACACGCACACAGACACACGCACACAGACACACGCACACAGACACACGCACGCAGACACAGACACACGCACGCAGACACACGCACGCATGCACGCAGACACGCATGCACACAGACACAGACACACGCACGCAGACACAGACACACGCACGCAGACACAGACACACGCACGCAGACACAGACACACGCACGCACGACACGCACGCAGACCCAGACAGACGCGCGCACGCAGACCCAGACAGACGCGCGCACGCAGACCCAGACAGACGCGCGCACGCAGACCCAGACAGACGCGCGCACGCAGACAGACCGCGCGCGACCCAGACGCGCGCACGCAGACCCAGACAGACGCGCGGACGCAGACCCAGACAGACGGGCGCACGCAGACCCAGACGCCGCAGACAGACAGACGCCGCACGAACCCAGACAGACGCCGCACGCAGACCCAGACAGACGCCGCAGACACACACAGACACGCAGACACACACACACACACGCAGACACACACACGCACGCAGACACACAGACACACACACACACAGACACACACACAGACACACACACGCACGCAGACACACACAGACACACACACGCACGCAGACACACACAGACACACACACGCACGCAGACACACACAGACACACACACGCACGCAGACACACACAGACACGCACGCAGACACACACAGACACACACACGCACGCAGACACACACATGCGTGGTGCGCACACACTCATGACACCTAGCCTTTGACCATCACGTGTGTGTGGTAGTGAGGAAATCATTCTGTGTTGTGCAACTTATAAACAAAGGTATGGCATCTAGGTCCAAGGAGTTCATTGCTCCACTGTATTCAGCATTCATCAGACCTATCATTGAGTACATTGCCCTCTCTGGTATGTACCTAACCAGGCACATTCCAGCAGTTGGAACATCCACAGAAGTTCTTCACTAAAAATACAGGACATAAATAATATGTCCTGTGCAGACTCCCTCAAAGCCCTATCCCTGTATTCTGTCTGTTACAGGCTTTTGAGGGGTGTTATATGCCTGGCATACAAGGAATTTTCCAGGACCTCCACCAGTGGACTTCCTGCATATCCACAAAACAAACAGCACCAGAATTATTTCTAATTACTTAAACCTTGCCTGTGATATAAATAGGACCTGCTGGAGAGACATGTATACCAGAAACTACCCTTTTTCTGAAACAGGATTCCCACCCATGTGAAGAAGAGTTCTTCTGTAACCCAATTCAAGTGTAACTTGGACAGTTGGATAGGGAACAGAAAATTCATCCCTGGTTTGGTGCTTATGTCTCTAATGGACACAGGGTAAATGGTTAATCTACCAGGCCTCTGTTTGTAAATGTTTAATTTCGCAAGACCCTGCTTACACTTACCAAGGGTATCTGAGTCAGGTTTGAGATGCATGGCTAGGTTTAAAAAGGCCTTTGTGGTCACTAGCCTAGTACACACCAATGAACCCATTCCAGAATCCCAAACAGGAAGAGGGTTTTACTCTGGAATGTTTCTGGTTCCCAGAAAACAGTGGTCATGGAGACCAGTTATAGAACTCTCCATTCTCAGCATGTTTATAAAGGTTCCTTTTTCTGGATGCTTTCCTTCCAGACTCTGTTTCCTGTCTTACCTGCACAGGTCTTTCTGGTCTCCCTAGACTTAAAGGGCACCTGTCTTCATATTCTCATTCATCCCATCTTCAGGAAGTTTTTACGTTTCTCTGTTTCTTCCTCTTATTTTCAGTTCTCTGCTTTGCCCTTTGATCTTTCTATGGCCCCAGTGGTGTTTGTCAAATGTCTGGCCTCTGTCATAGCCTTTTGCAGGCTTCGGGGAATCCAGATATTCACATATCTGAATGACCTGCTACTTCAGGCTCTCTGTCAGTCCTGGCTTCTGCTGGGTCAGGATCTGCACTTCATGCTATTTCTGCACAGTCTGGGATTCACCATCAATTTCAAAAGGTCAGCTTTGACTCCTTCTCAAGACTATTTTTCTGGGTTGCAGAATCCAAATCATTCCAATGTTGGCTTGTCTTCTCTCTCCCAAGGTTCTCTTTCTCTCTCTGATGACCTACTTCCACTCCGTTTCCCATTTCTCTCATTCCTGCAAGGTAATTTGTCAGAGCCTTGGGGTTCATGGCATCTGCAATTCCCATGCATCCCTTTGCCAAGCTTCACATGAGGAAGCTTCAGTGGTATCTAAAGACAGTTTGGCTCCAGCATTGCCACACACTGGAGTTTCCAGTTCACCTACTACCTTGTCTCAAACTTGAGTTTCATTGTTGGATTCAGCAGATCTCCCTCAGTGTAGGCCTGCCTTTTCAGACTCCTACCCCTACTCATAAGCTGTTCACAGACTCTTCCTGTCTCGAGTGGAGAGCCTCTTCCAACAGTCTGAAGGTTCAGGGTCTATGGCCCCTTCATCAGAGGTCAGACCACATCAGCATAAGAGATGAGAGTGCTCATTCATGTTTTATAGGCCTTCCATTCTCTTTGGTCTCCAGGCCCTTTGAATGTGTTTACAGACAACGCCACAGTCATGTGGTACTTCAACAGACGGGGACACAAGGTTTTGTCATCTTTGCAGGCTAGTCCTTTAGACCTGGGACTTTGGTATCTGCCATAAGGTAACCCTTCAGCAGTCTACATCCCTTCAGTACACAACATTGTGGCAGACTCCTTGAGCAGATCCGTGACACAACCTCACAAATGGGGCAGAGAGGTGTTTCTGGACATAATAAATATGTGGAGTATTCAAGTGGATCTTTTTGCTTCCCCTCTGAGCAGGCAACTTCCTCATTTCTGTTAGAGTCCCACTTCCTCTGACTTGGAAGGTGGGCTCCATGTCCTTTTCTTGTAAGGGAATATTTCTATGCTTGCCCTTCTCTTACCTTGCTTCCCAGGGTCCTGCATAATGTCAGGAAGGACTCCCTCAGAATCTTGCTGGTGATTCTCTTCTGACCCAGACAGCCCTGGCTCCCACCTCTCTTTCACCTGACTGGAGGCATTCAGCACAAGTTACCTAATTGGATAGATCCTCTCACACAAGGCAAGGGGTTTCTCATTCACCCTCACTTGTGCACTCTTCATTTGACGCTTTGATGCTACTTTTTTTTTTTTTTTTTTTTAAGTACATGTTTAAGGTTCTGCAGGAGGCCAGGAAACCCAGTACCAGAAAATTCTGTATGGCTAAATGGAAGACATTTTCTGATTCTTGTCTCGAGCATGACCAGGATTTCTTCTCAGTGGGGGGTCCCTTTAGTCCTTTCTTTCTTGTGTCAACTGCTCCATGCAGGCCTAGCACATTTTTCTGTTAAAGTTCACTTGTCAGTAATCTCTTCTGGTCTGCCCTTGAACCCACACTTAGCCTCTCATTTTGAGTTTAAAGGTGTCTTTCATATCAGGCTTCCAAGACAACCTTGAGACCTCAGTTTTGTCCTTGAAACATTTATTGGGCTACTTTTGAGCCCACTGCTGCCTTGCAGCATTGCACCTGGAAAACTGTTTTGTTGGTCGCTCTTACTTCAGCCAAGAAAGTTTCTGATCTCCAGGCTGTAAAGGCAGGTATACCCCCACCCCCCAAGGGAGAAGGGTATCTCTGCATACTAACTTTTCTTTTATGCCCAAGGTGGTCAGTGTTAATCAGTCTTTCCTTTTTCCTTCTCTGTAATCTGCTATTGAGAAGGTGGCTTCCTATTGAAATGTCAGCACTCTGAATGCTGGCTGCTGACGAGCCAAAAAAAAAAGACCAAAAACACAGGAGAAGAGCAAATCTCTAAAATTGCTCTTCTCCTTTAAACTTTTTGCAGCAGGGGGCAACCTCTGAGATCGGCATACCTCTGAGAAAAGGGAATATTTCAGAATGTCATTTCTGTCTTAGAATATTCTAAGTCCATTCTTTTGGCCATTCAGTTTCCATACTTCAGGACTCACTCTAATGGGTCCCAATATTTTAAGTGGTTACTGAGAAGGTTCTTCGTGTCTTGGATCTACAAGAGCAACTCTGGTATTATTTAGGTAAGACAAAGGCTATTTGCAAATTTGAGTAGCTTTTTGTTTCTTTTCACACCAGGACATTGGGTTTGGCGGTGTCTAAGCAAACCATCTCCTCCTGGATTTCTAAGGCCACTGCTTATTGTTGTTTTCATGGTAAACAGCCTTCTCTTCATTTTGAGATCATTTTGTGAGGGCAGTAGCCTCTTCTGAGTTTTCTTTAAAGGTTTTGGATACTAGCACCATCCTTGAACCTGCTACTTGGTCCTGTCTCCATACCTGTATTAAACATTACAAATTAGACATCATTTCCAGAGCTAGGGCAGGATTTGCCAGGGCTTTCCTTCATGGGTTTGTGAGGGTTCCTGTTTGCCTTCCTCCTCCCATCCTTTACAGTAGTTTAGGTAATCTCCTACATATGATGACTACTGCAACAGTGCTAAGAAAAAACATAGTACAGTTATGTAAAATCTTACCATAACAGTAAATGTTCTTCCGTATCGATGTTGCAATGTTCAGTCACTCCTTCCTGCATCCTTTTCTCTCTCTCTTCTTTTGGGAACAGTTTGTTGGCTGAGGGTCTTTGCATTCTTGCCCTATTTCTCTTTAGTCCACCCCCCCTGTACATGTTCTCCTTTCTCTTGGAGGAGCTCTAGTTCTCTTGGGGCACTTTATTTCTCAGTATTGACAGTACATACATCTCCTTTATGCCCTACACCTGCATGGGGAGCATACGCCTGATGTAAAACGTTGAAATGCTTTGGTATACTAGGCAGATGTTGGGCTATCTTTGGCCGAACATCCCACATATGATGACTACTGAAGCAGTGAAAAGGACATCAACTGTAATGGTAAGATGTTCTTTGTGAATACCAGACTCTTGGGATTTCTGCGTCGGATGCTGTCACTTCTTCCATGACGTCAGGTCGTCAGGGGTATAAAACATGCAGCCGACGCCATTACATTATTTTTTCTTGCCGTGCGGGAGCCCGAAGCTGAAGCAGTTCGCAAGTGCCAGCCGGCCACTACCTGAAATTTTTGTTTTTTCCAGTTTCAAACCTGAAGTCTTCTAAAGCTAAGTACCCCATTGGGGTCCTTTTTTCTTGCTCTAACCCATGTCAGAAAAAGTTAACAATTGTCTTGCCTGTTCTTACTGCATCACTTGTTTAGGCCCAGACCACAACGTTCCTCGCTGTCTGTTTTGTGCCTTAACGCCTAAACTATTCATCGTCGGGCTGTCCTTGTTGCTAAATTCTTTCGCTCTCGTTCTCCGTATTCCAAAATGGCTTCGACTACTGATCTTCCGAAAAAAACGTAAGGATAAAGACAGACCGCATAGGTCCAAAACTGCTGACGACGCTTCCGTTAAGTTAGTCGCCAGTCCACCGGTACTCAGTGAGGCACTTTCGCAATCCCTGATGCCCGCTTCTACAGATTCGCAAGCCTCTCCTGAGACACATTTGGAGTCTGGTATGCCACGGGATGCTTCGACTATGGAACCTGCGGATGTCTCTACCTTGGATGGGTCCGGAGCCACTGTGCAGGCACCGGCTTCTGAGGGTGTATTCAGACCTTCCAGTGTTCGTATTAAACCGACTGCTTCGTTTCTGACTAAATCTACTGAGTTTCTCAGGCCCAGAGTTTGCACTACGCCTAGGAAACAGACGACCAAAGAGCATTCTCAATCTCCCATGCCACAGAAACAAATGCTTAGAATGGCTGAAGACCTTATTACTTATTAGGGGAAGCCACCCTTCCCCCTCTGAAAGACAAAGAATTGATTTTCCTTCTGATTCTACAGACCCATGAGTCTGATGACTCTGATCCCTCTGATTACCGAGACATGCCCTTATCTACCTATGAGGATTCAGATACAGAGGATTCCATTCCCTCTGCCTCCCCTAAAGAGGACTTTTCTTTCGGTGAAACCTTGCATACCTTAAGCATTTCCACTGGGAATGCCAGGATTAACCACAGTCCAAAAAGAGACTCTGAGAATTTTTAGACTTGCCTCAGCACAGACCTCTAGCTATACCCTCTGTCCTGGATATTGTAGATGATGTCTTCTTCATGGAATCCAGTCTTGCCCCTGATACTTTACCACCAGCTCGTAGAAAGCCTGACAGGTACTGCAGAGTACCTGACTCTCACAAAATTCTCTCTAAAAATCACACTGCGGATCGAGAGACCATTTCCCAGGGACGTAAAGGTATTAAGGCTACTGCAGCCAAAAACCCTACCCCTTTGGACAGGGATTCTAGGGCTTTAGACGGGGTAAGAAAGTATATACCTCTGCAACTCTTGCCATCAGGGCTTTAAATTGCTAGTTTCACATGTTGAAGTGCCAGCAGCATATTATGGAACAACTACTTTCTTTCGGCTTTTCCCGGTTAGGCGTCGCCACAGCGGAACTCTGGTCTGCTAATGATTGGCAGTAGATTTTGATGTGCTGGCTTGTCGGGCCTAACGCACAACCTTCAACGAAGGCACACCCATTCACACGTCACCACACAGAAGACGCTCTGAGAATCGAATGGGCTGCAGCATATTATGGAACTAATTAAACAAAAAATGTTGTTGATTCTTGATTGTACAGAAAATAAATATTTACAAGTGTTAATGCATTCTACAAACCAAGTTAGTAAACATACTTTGCAGTGTGGTATTGATGCCTTAGAAGCATCTTGCAGGGCTGCTGTCACTGGGTCTGTACTGAGAAGGCCTGCTTGGCTGAAGGAACAAATCTTGCCAGACCATGTCAAAGCAAAATTACTAAATGCTCCATTAAACCAAGAATGTTTGTTTGGCACAAAAGCAGAAATAGTTCTTAAAAAGATGGAGGAAAAAGCTAAATCTGTGCAAACTGTTAAAAGATTTCATACAGGTACAGCCACCTAGATTCAGTAGGCATTGGCCTTCTAAAAACTCCCAAACCTTCACAGTCCAAGCCCAGGGTCAACAGACCACAAAGATTACAGTCTCAGGGTAGGCAGGGATCTAAACAATGGAGTGCTCCCACCTCAAAACAGGGAGTGGTAAGCCATCCCATTATGGAAAAAGTTCACAATGACTCTTCTATCATCCTTCCCAGCCATGCCTAAGTACTTGCGCCCCTAGGAGGAAAACTCACCCTGCATGCAAAAAACTGAAGTACATTATCCAGGACCAGTGGGTCCTAAACATTGTATCCCAGGGATACAGATTCTACTTCCACTCTCTGCCAACCCCAAGCGGGTTTCCAGACCTTCTTCCAAACCAGTGGGCAGAGGCTCAAAAGCAAGTACTTTCTCTTCTCAGTATCAGAGCTATTCACCCTGTTCCATTAGAGCAAAGGGGACAGGGTTTCTACTCCATAATGTTCCTGGTGCCCAGAAAAGAGAACTCTTGGCACCCTATCCTGGATCTGTCAACTCTCAATACCTCCCTGGTGGTACCAAAATTCAAAATGCTTACACTCCAGCAGCTGCTTCCTATGCTAGCCAACGACTCCTGGCTGGTCACCCTAGACTTAAAAGAAGCTTATCTGTACATCCCCATAAGGGAATTTTGCAGGAAATGTCTACAATTCAGGGCAGGCTCTCTGCACTTCCCTTTGGCTTATCTACTGCTCCCAGGGTATTCACAAAGTGCATGGCTCTAGCCATTGCATACTGCAAGCAGAGAAATATTCAAATTTACCCATACTTGGACGGTTGCCTGATTCAGGCAGACAGTCAGGAATTGCTACTTCAGCACCTGACGTTTGTAAAGAGACTCCTAACTTCTCTGGGGTATACCATCAATGAAAAGAATTCACATCTGGTACTCAGCCAAAAGATTGTATTCCTGGGAACAGGCTTGAACACAATTTCCCAGATGGCATTCCTCACCTCAGAAAAGCAGGTTTATTTGGCAAATTACTTCAAACTACTGACCTCCAAAACCCAGCTATCTGCAAGAAAAAACTGCAAGCCCTAGGGTTCATGGCCTCATGCATTCTACTAATTCCATATGCAAGACTACATATGAGGAAACTTCAATAGTATTTAAAAAGTCTCTGGTGTCAACATTGTCAGGACCTGGAAACACTGATTCTTATCATTCCTTGTCTTAGGACGGAGTTCCTTTGGTGGGCAGAGGCTTGCAACCACAACAAGGGACTCCCTTTCACTCAACCCCTCACCGCCCAAACCCTGACAAAAGATGCATCAGACTATGCATGGGGGGCTCACATGGCAGGCAAATGCATTCAAGGCAAATGGAGCCCTGGACAAATTCACCTGCATATCAATTAAAACGAAATGTTAGCTGTACAGAATGCACCGACAGCCTTCAAATACCTTATCCTTCCAGGACAACTCTTGATAAAGACAGGCGACACAACAGTTGTGGTAAATAAAATCATTCCTACCCATTCTGCAGGTTAGCCATGGCCCTGTGGAACACAGCCTTGAGCAATCAAGTGCACCTGCAAGCTCAATTCCTGCCAGGCAAACAAAATTCACTGGGAGAAGACTTAAGGAGAAATCTACTGGACCCACACGAGTGGAAACTGTAACCCAACTCATTCAAACTTCTAATCCACAGGTGGGGGACACCAGAGGTGGACCTCTTTGTTTCCCCCCAAAATCATCAATTGAGCAAATTTTGCACCAAAAATCCCCACAGCCAAGCATGGAAAGTGGATGCCCTATCCTTTACATGGGAAAATCTCTCTATACCTTTCCCCCTCTACTCCTCCTCTCAAAAGTACTACTTAGGATCAAACAGGACAGGCCAAGGACAATCCTTATTGCACCAGACTGGCCACGCCAGCTCTGGTGCCCACTCCTATGCAGTCTGACAGCAGTGCCACCCTGGCACCTACATCAGACCCCCTCTCTGCTGTCCCAGCAGGAGGGACAGATTTGGCACCCACAGCTGCAAACCCTGAACCTTGCAGCCTGGCTTATTCCCTGAATTACACCATCAGCAACCCTCAGCAAAGAGTGCTGGATGTCATCCTTTAGGCCAGGAGGCCTAGTACTAGGAAATCCTATTCAGAAAAATGGAAAAGATACTGTTCTTAGAGCCAGTCTCAAGAAAAGGACACAGCTGTGCCCTCAAATCGTAGATTACCTAGCAGAGCTACTTCACAAAAGCCTATCCTTTCTCATCAATTAAGATTCATGCCTCTGCCATCTCGGCTCATTACAATACTGAGCCACCCCTCTTCTCTTACCCTCTGATCAAACAGTTCCTGAGAAGAGCTAACAATTTAAGACCCCCGAGGAGAGCTCCCACTCCTGCCTGGGACCTTAACTTTCTACTAGAGAAGCTCACGTTTCCCCCTTTTGAGCCTGCTGCTACAGCAGAGTTAAAATTCCCCTCTTGGAAAACAGCCTTACGTCTAGCCATCACTTCAGCAAGAAGAGTGTCTGAGTTACAGGCTCTTATGGCTGTGGAACCCTTCATTATTTTCCATGCGGACAGGGTTTCCCTCAGGACTAACCCATCATTTATGCCCAAGGTGGTATCCAGTGTGACTTTAAACCAATCCATCCATCCATTTACCAACCTTTTTCCCTAATCCTCAGAATAAAGGGGAAAGGATCCTGCACTCCTTGGATGTGCACAGACAGCTCAGGTTCTACCTTGACCAGGACTAAGCCTGTCAGAAAAACTGACCAGCTGCTAGTCAGCTTTGCTACAGGGGCAGAGGGCAAGGCCATTTCAAAGCAAACCATTTCCAAATGGATAGCACACTGCATCCATTTCTGCTACAAACACCATGGAAAACCTATCCCACAGGGGATAAAAGCTCATTCCACTAGGGCTACCTCTACAGCATTTCTCAGGGGAGTACCTACCAGGGACATCTTGGAAGCTGCAATGTGGAGTTCTGTACACACCTTCACCAAGCATTACTCCTTACCTGGCTTTTCTAAATCCAGAGCTGGATTTTCCACAGCAGTCTTGCAAGGCCTGCTAGTCAGCCCTAATACTTCTTGACTGCCTCCACTCTTCCTCAGCTTTGGGAATCAACTAAAGTGTGATGACTGCAACAGTTAATACACTTGAACATCTACATTTGTAGTAAGTGTACACAACTGTACTATTTTACACCACTGCACTTTGTTATAATTATGTCCCAGAGTGCATCTCTAGGTGTAATAGAGTTTAAACAGAAGTTACAAGGTTGTTGGAGGAACAAAGTGATGAATAAATGAAATTGTTCCAAAAAAGGGGGAGGGGTCAGGAACTTGCTTTTAGGTTTGCAATACAGTAGTCTAACCCCAGCAAGGATTACAGGAATTCACACCCAAGTAAGAGAGGGGACACATTATTTTAGTGTTATTCTGTCGGAAGTAGCTAATTAGTTCACTGTATGCAGTGTGGGTTTGTAAAACTACATACTCCTCCTAGTATGATATAGGTGCAAATGGTATAGCCGTATCACGCACTTGCATATGGTGGTAAGTAGGTGTGTAGAGCCTTGGCAACTGAACTTGTGAAGAAATTATGGGCTGTGAGTGCACTTTGTTGGTGAATTTTAGAAAAAGACGTCCAGGGAAAATTTACTGCATCAGATGATGTAAGCGTTTCCCCTGCAAGTCACTGAATCTTGGTATGTTTCAGTGATGTACATCTTTCCTATAGTACTGGCAACTGACAGCAACAGTAATTTTAGCAATTGATAAGGAAATGTAGTTGTCGTTTGTCATCCATTAATAGTTATGAGCTCCAAAGTGCAAGCAATTATGGAAAAATCAAATAGTAAGAATATTTCAGGTAGTCCTACAAATTTGTCTTCTTTTAAGGTACATAAAGGTTAATGTGTCGTTTGTTTGATCCTGATTTTAAAATATAAATATTCTTTTTTTAGCTGGAATTTTCTCCGCAGACTTTGTGCTGCTATGGCAAACAGCTTTGCACTATCCCTCGAGATGCCACTTATTATAGTTACCAAAACAGGTAAGAAATAAAAACTTACAATCTTTGGCAGCTGAAGAACCTTATTAATGAGGAGGATTGCTATTATCCTGTTTTTCTGAAATGAACTTTGTTTCTTGTACAGAGATGCATAGCAAACAACAATGTAGTTAACACTTAATTTGCTCAACTCCCCTTTCCATATAATTTTCACTGTACAATAGTGTTTAATCTAGAATGAGTCCCTGTTTGAGCATGAGGAAGTAGCTCACTGTTGTCTCTTGCATACATTTTTCCAGTTTTTAAATTATTCTCACTGTCTTGTTTTATTGTGAGGACAGAAAAAGAAATAGTTTGAGGATATATGAAATGAACATTTGTTAATGTAATTTCTTATATAAACATAGTATGTGTCCCTTTAAGTAAAAATGTATAATTAAGCTTTGTTTTAGTTTGTGATAGCATTAAGACACTTGTGATATCTCAGCTGAACATCGTGAAATGATTTTGGGATTTTTTTAAAACCACACTTTTTCAGTGGCAGGCAGAATAATATGGGAGATACCCATTTTAAATTCTAATTTTCCAAATTACTGTAGTAAAACATCATAAAATGAGTGGCATACTGATGTCATGGCTAGCCAAGCTTTGTTGTAATGTAGACATCAGGCTCAAATGCCACAGAGCTTGGAGCAGCTGTTCACCTTCTAGTTTTAGTTTATAATGGTCTGTCTGTGTTTTGTGGGGGTAGGGGAGTGGGAGTTAGAGTTAGGAGTTATCATTACAGCTATTGTTAGAGAGTTAGGAGTCTCATAAAAGTAGTTTGTAGAAATTCTTTTTTTCATGCAATAACATTGGAAGTTTGTCAGTATTGAATTAATGGAGATTACATAGTTCACTGTGCACACATTGCTGCTTGCCTTGGAAGTATTGGATTTCTGAGTGTCATCAGACTAAAACTAAGCTCCATCTGTCACCCAGGTGTTCTGTCCTTCAGCTGTGTTGCACATTAGAAAGCCACTTCCCTTGTAAACATTTACCGCAGTTACTCAGCCAATGTTTAGACCATCTAGCTGAACATTGCACAGGTCTCAGGTGATAGTACATATGCTATGCTTATTTCTCTGCTGTGGATCTTTACGTATCTGCTGTTGACTTCTATTTCTTGCTGTGTTATCAATGCACTTTTTGAAATTTGACACCTTCTATGTTTTTAACAATGTTACACTTCTGGGCAGGCCAATAAAGATGTTTTTTTTGTGTGTGTGTGTGGGGGTCCTTTACAAGACACCTGGGTGCCTGCCTTCCTGTTTGTGCTTATCCAACTGAATATGAAATGTCTAGAACCTTGAAAAATCACATGAGGTGAACTAGATGCTGCAGAAAGCAGAAAAAAGCATGTTTTACTCTGCAGTTTACTGTGTTTTGTCGTGATCTTATTGGGAGATATTTGATTTCAGTTTCTTCAAAAATTGACTTTCTATAGTGACCTGCCTTTGAAATCATAAAAATAAATGACAAACACTGGAGCTAGGACTACTCTGTTCAGTCTTTGGCACAGTGTGCTTCCTATGTGTTTTAGTATCTGTTCCTCCTTTTATTGTTATATTCACCTCATATTAATAATTGTGTGCGTGCGCGCGCAGGCCTGTTCTTATTTGCCACAATGCTGTTTTATTTAGTTTATTTGCAGACCATTTCGTTCTTCCTCTCCCAGAAAGTCTACCACATTGTTATTGTGTATAGATGAATGTATGCATTACATTGTCTCCTCAGCACCTTCTGTGATTAACTTGTCATCCCTGCCTTCTGTTGAACTTGCATAAAGTGTAGTTTTTAGCAGTGCTACTTCACCATACTTGATTCTGTATATCAGCTCCTGGCTGGTGTGCCTTCTGTGTGAAATCAACCTATTCCTCTCATAACCTAGAGACATTCTTTATAGGTTAATTGCTGTCTACATTTCTGTATTTATGTGTGTATGCTCTGCAATGGACTGTTGTCCTGTCCGGGGTTGGTTTTCTCCCTTGTACCCAGTATTTGCAGAATTGGTTGCTGATGGCTTCCCAGTGGCCCCGAACAGGATAAACTAGGTGTCAGAGAGTGAATTAATAAACTCACTCCTTACCTGTTAGGCTCTTCAGAGATCTTTTTTTCTAAATGCTGTACTTGCTGGCAAGTTTCTTGTTGTTGAGCAGTTAAGGGTGGTTGAGTGAAAAGGTCTGCAATGCTCTTTTTAATTAAGTTGCATTTTCAAAATGATGTATGGTCAAGAACCAATCTTTGGGCTCACGTACAGAGTGGTGAAGGACAATTGTGCTAGCAATGTTTGCTCTGAAGGACCTGTTGAAGATTTGAGCATTCCGTGCAAGACAGCTATAATCGTGTTTATCTGAAAAGTTCAGTCATTATTAGAAGGCATGAAACAAAAAATGCTGCTGCTTAAATCTGGAAATGCAGTCTTCCTGGTTGTGCTAGTTAGCATTAGTTGTATGATAGTGGTGCTATGACAAAATAAAAAATCGTGTTTGTCATGTTGCAAACTGTAACTAGTGTTATTTTATGTGGTTCATTTTGAAGTCTTAGGGTTTTGCTGATGCAGTCCTCAGAAAAGTGAGAGTGTTGAGTGTCCGGGTAAATTTGATAGATAATGGTTATTCTGGTCTTTTGGAAAAATGAGCCTTTTTTCTATCGACAGGATAGGCCTAGCCTGTTTTCTGTTATACTAGTGCCTTTTATTGCCTTCAGTTTTGCTGAGAAGCATGTCATTTCTTTCCATAGGTTCCACCCTCAATTTGCATAGTCTTCTCTGTCAGGAGTTACAGTTTTGTACACCTGCCACTTTAACATTTTATGTTAATTAATTGGCAAATGTAAGGAAATACCAAGGGGAATCCTCAGACAGGCTAAAGATATGATTTTGGATGTCCCTAGTGAAACAGCTGTGCAGCAACAACTGGGATACTGTTAGGGTGCCATACATATACAAGATTGCAGCTTCTGCCAGAAGATTTAAAAGAACCACTTGTAGATGTGCTCTTGTCTGTTCTTTGGACCATCTTTCCAAAAGGTTAGTAGTGAAAAATTGCAAAATGAAGTTGAAATATGTGGGACAGTGACCATTTTTATTGGAAGAAGACAAGGGTAAGGCAGATCAAGCAAAGAAATACTTTCAAAGAGGGAACTTGCTTGGAGAAATAGAGTAAGCAAAAAGCAGCAGCAAGGCAGGGGGAAGAGTGATGAATGTTCTCTCCCAGGATCATCTAGGCAAGTATAGACTGCCTACAGTCATCACACTCTGTGCCTTTTTTCCTTCTTCTCTTGTGGCTGTCAGATTAACTCCCTTCAAAGAAAATTGGTTGTACCTGACAAACCAATAGGTGTATAAGGAGCATTAATCTTGCAGGCTTAAAAGTTACACTTCAGAGCTGTTCTATCATTTGTGGGCATGCCCCCCCCCCCCCAGTCCCTTGGGATTAGACATTTCTTTAGCCCTAGAGGTACTCAAGTAGTTTATCACCTCTGATGTGGTGGTGACGTTTTCTGTGAGAAGAGGCTGTGGTCATTATTTCAGACTCTTCCCCTTTCCATAGAAGGATAGGCCTTGGATGCCTGATCTTGCTGTTTTCAGACTGAGTAAATCTTTAAAAATAGCAAAGTTCTGAATGCTTACCTTGCAAGCCTTACTTCCATTGCTGTTTCTGAGAGCCCTTTTAGTCACCCTGGACCTAAATGTCATGTCTATGTATCTGTATTCAAAGGAACTACTGAGAAGTCTTTTTGCAGCACACATTTCCAGATGTTCTTCGTGTTTCACTGTTGCACTCATCCCACTTGGCTTATCCTGCCAGGCGCAGCCCTCAGTCAGCTCGAATATCACAGGCTTAGTATTTCTGCGTCGGTTGCTGTTGCTCCAGGACTGACATCAGGTCATTAACGGTATAAAACAGGCAGCCAACGCCATTACGTCAGTCTTTCTTGCCAAGGAGCCCGAAGCAGAAGCAGTTCTCATGAGTGCCGGTCGGCCGCTACCTGAATTTTCGTTTCTGAAATTGAAGTTGAAGTCTTTTAAAGCTAAGTACCCCATTGAGAATCCTTTTCTATTGCTCTAACCGATGTCAGAAAAAGTTAACAATTGTCTCGCCTCTGGAATGCAAATACCACACCGAGATTTCCATTCTTACTGCGTCACCTGTTTAGGCCCAGACCACAACGTTCCTCACTGCTGGTTTTGTGCTTTGTTCAACACCAGAACTATAAGTCGTCGGGCCCTTATCATAGCTAAATATTTTCACTCTTGATCTTCGTATTCCGAAATGGCTTCGTAACCCATCCGACTGCCGATCTTCCGATAAAACGCAAGTATAAAGACAGAGACAGACTGTACAGGTCCAAAACTGCCGATGATGCTTCTGTTAAGCTATTCGCCAGTTTGCTGGTACTCAGTGAGGTGCTTTCGCAGCCCCTGATGCCCGCTTCTGTGGATTTGCTGGCCACTACCGAGACCCGTTCTGAGTCCGGTATGCAACGAGACTCTTCTTTGACTACGGAACCTGTGTATGTCTGTACCTTGGATGGATCCGGAGCCGCTGTGCAAGTACCGGCTTCTGAGGAAGTTCTTTGCACTACCGATGTTCGACACAAACTGACGTCTTCTTTCACGTCTTCAGTTCTTTTTAAAACTACCAGGTTTCTAAGGCGCAGCGTATGAACTACGCCTAAATAACCGATGACACAACCTCAAGAAGCTGCTTCACTGCCTCAATCTCAGATACTTAAAATGGTGGAAGACCTTATCAGGCTGATTAGGGAAAGCCAGCCTACCCCTGCTAAAAGGAAAAGAGTCTTGTCCCCAGCAGCTTTATCTGACCAAGAGTCCGACGACTCTGAAGTTTCTGATTATAAAGACATGCCATTATCTGCTTATGAGGATTCAGATGCAGAGGAATCCATTCCTTCTGTCCCTGGTGAAATCTTACATACGTTGAGAGAGCATTTCCACTGGGGATGCCAGGATTATCCTCAGTCCAAAAAGAGACTCTGGGAATTTTTTAGATTTACCACAGTACAGACCCTATACTATTCCTCCTGTTATGGATGTTGTGGGTGATGTTTTTATTGAATCCAGTCTAACTCCTGATACTCTACCACCTGCTCCCAGGAAACCTGACGGGTACTACAGAGTCCCTGACTCACACAAATTTATTTTCAAAAATCCTACTGCTGACCCAGAGGTCATCTCCCAAGAACCTAAAGGAATAAAAGCAACCACACAGGGTGGGAGGCTGGCATAATGGTTAAGGTGTTTGCCTTACAGACGTAAGGTACAGAGTTTGATTCTCACAGGGGGTAATTGGCTAGGCTTATAATTGCCCACAAGAGCAGTTAGCCTAGTACTAACATACATACATACATATATATATATATATATATATATATATATATATATATATATATATATGAACAGCTAAGAATCCCACCTCTTCGGACAGGGATTCCAGCTTTAGACATATGGGGTAAAAAAGTATACATCTCTGCAACTCTTGCCATTAGAGCATTATGTTGTCAGTTCCACATGCTGAAGTACCAGAAACATACTGTGGAACTTATTAAACAGAAATTATCTACCATCCCTGACTGTGCAGAAAATAAAGAATTACAGGAGCCTATGCATTCTGCAAGCCAAGTTAGTAAGTGTACCCTGCAGTGTGGGTTTGACGCCCTAGAAGCATCCTGCAGGGCAGCAGTCACAGGTTCTGTACTTAGAAGGCATGCTTGGCTTAAGGAACAGACCTTGCCAGACCATGTCTAATCAAAATTATTGGACGCACCTCTGAACAAAGACAGTCTGTTTGGCACCAAAGCAGAAGAGGTTTTAAAAAAGATGGAAGAAAAAGCCAAGTCTGTGCAGACAGTCAAAGATTTTTTGTAAGTGCAGCCTCCAAGATTCAGTAGGCATTACCCCAAAAACATTGGTCCTTTCCAGCCCCCTCAAGGCCACCTCAAACTAGACCTAGGGGAAACAGACCCCCCCCCAGACTATAGTCTCAGGGTATGCAGAGATCTAAGCAGTGGAGTACCTCCACTTCTAAAACTGGGAGTGCTAAGCCCCACCCCCTTGTGGAAAGAATTCACAATGATTTTTCAACTCCTCCCCTCACCTCTGCCCAATTGCTCTTGCCCCTAGGAGGAAAACTTGCCCACCATGCAAAAAACTGGACCTCCATCACCAACGATCGATGGGTCCTCAACATAGTATCCCAGGGGTACAAATTTTATTTCCATACACTGCCAACCCCAAAAGGGTTCCCAGACCTTCCTCCAAACCAGTGGGCAGAGGCACAAAACCAAGTTCAGTCCCTGCTCTCCATAAGGGCAATTCAGCCTGTTTCTGCAGAACAGATAGGCCAAGGTTTTTATTCCAGACTTTTCCTGGTACCCAGAAAAGAGGGCACCTGGCGCCCAATCTTAGATCTATCCATTCTGAACACCTTCCTGGTGGTACCAAAATTAAAAATGCATACCCTACAGCAGCTTTTCCCTATGCTGTCCAAAGATGCCTGGTTAGCCACCCTAGACCTACGGGTCTATCTGCACATTCCAGTCAGGGACTCCTGCAGGGAATATCTACGTTTCAGGGCAGGATCCATGCATTATCAGATGTTCTTCGTGTTTCACTGTTGCAGTCATCACATTTGGGTTATCTGCTTGCAATAGCCCTCAGTCGGCCTAATTATCAAAGTCTTGGGTCTTGCGTCGGTTGCGGTCTCATCTTCCATAACGTCAGGTAGCCAGGGGTATAAAGCATGCAGACGACGCCATTACATCAGTCTTTCTTGCTATGCGGTACCCAAAGCAGAAGCAGTTCACAAGTGCCGGTCGGCCGACTCCTGGAATTTTCGTTTTCGAGCTTCAGAACCGAAGTCTTCAACTAAAGCTAAGTACCCCATTAGGGAACGTTTTTATTGCTGTAAACCGATGTCAGTCATCATCATCTTCTTTCAGCTGTTCCCGTTAGGGGTCGCCACAGCAGATCACCTGTTTCCATTTCTTCCTGTCCTCTGTATCTTGCTCTGTCACACCAACCACCTGCATGTCCTCTCACCACATCCATAAACCTTATCTTAGGCCTTCCTCTTTTCCTGTTACCTGGTAGCTTAATCCTTAGCATCTTTTTCCCAATATACTCAGCATCCCTCTTCAGCATGTGTCCAAACCAACGTAATCTTGCCTCTCTGGCTTTGTCTCCAAACCTTCCAACCTGGGCTGACCCTCTAATATACTTATTCCTAATCCTGTCCACCCTCGTCACACCCAATGCAAATCTTAACATCTTTAATTCTGCCACATCCAGCTCAAACTCCTGCCTTTTTGTCAATGCCACTGTCTACAACCCATATAACATAGCTGATCTCACTACCCTCTTGTAGACCTTCCCTTTCACTCTTACAGGTACTTGTCTGTCACAAGTCACTCCTAACACTCTTCTCCACCCACTCCATCCTGCCTGTACGCTCTTCTTCACCTCTCTTCCACACTCACCGTTACTCTGAACTATTGACCCCAAGTATTTAAACTCATCCACCTTCACCACCTCTACGCCTTGCATCCTCACCATTCCTCTATCCTCCCTCTCATTCACACACACATATTCTGTCTTAGTCCTGCTGACCTTCATTCCCCTTCTCTCTAGAGCATATCTCCATCTCTCCAGAGTCTCCTCCACCTGTTCCCTATTCTCACTACAGATCACAATGTCATCTGCAAACATCATAGTCCACGGGGAGTCCTGTCTGATCTCATCTGTCAACCTGTCCATCACCATTGCAAATAAGAAAGGGCTCAGAGCTGATCCTTGATGTAACCCCACCTCCACCTTAAACGCATCCGTCACTTCCACTGCAGACCTCACCGCTGTCACACTACCCTCGTGCATATCCTGTACCACTCTTACATACTTTTCTGACACTCCTGACTTCCTCCTACAATACCACAACTCCTCTCTAGGCACCCTGTCATATACTTTCTCTAAGTCTACAAAAAAACACAATGCAACTCCCTCCGACATTCTCTGTACTTCATCAACACTCTAAGAGCAAAGAATCGCATCTGTAGTGCTCTTTCCTGGCATGAAACCATACTGCTGATCACTAATCATCACGTCCCTTCTTAACCTTGCTTCTACTACTCTTCCCCATAACTTCATGCTGTGACTGATCAATTTAATCTCTCTGTAAACTGATGTCAGTCTTCTTCTTCTTCTTTCGGCTTTTCCCGGTTAGGGGTTGCCACAGCGGATCACCTTGTCCGCACATTGATTGGCAGTGGAGTTTTACGGTGTCGAGTTGCCAGCCCAGTGCCCAACCTTCCACAGAAGGCACACACACACACACACGCACACCTAGGGCCAATTTAGAGTGTCCAATCCACCTACAGCATGTCTTTGGGATGTGGGAGGAAACCGGAGCACCTGGAGGAAACCCATGCGACCACAGGGAGGACATGCAAACTCCACACGGAAGGCACCCCAGCCGAGGATCGAACCGGAGAACCTCTTGCTGTGAGGCGGCAATGCTAACCACCACACCACCGTGGCCACCCTGTAAACTGATGTCAGTAAAAGTCAATAATTGTATTTCTTGTGGAAAGCAAATACCTCATAAAGATTTTCATTCGTACCTTTTTCCTTGCCTAGGCCCTGACCCCAACGTACCTCGCTGTCGGTTTTGTGCCTTAGTTAAACAACAAACTGTTCGTCGTTGGTATAGTTATGCTTCTAAATATTTTGATACTCTGTTTAATTACCCATATATGGCTTCGGTAAGCCACCTAACTACTGACACACTGAAAAAATGCAAAGATAAAAACAGAGACAGACCGCCTAGGTCCAAAGCTGCCGACGACGCTTCTCCTAAGCTAGTCACCATTTCATTGGTACTCAGTGAGGCGCATTCGCAGCCCCTGATACCCGCTACTGGAGATTCGCAGGCGTCTACTGAGACCCATTCGAAGTCCGGTATGCCGCGAGATGCTTCAACTGTGGAACCTGCGGATTTTCCATTACCTTGGATGGGTCCGGAGCAGCTATGCAGGCACCGGCTTCTGAGGGCGTATTCAGGCCTACTGACTTGCATATTAAACCAACGCCATGTTCTTCTTCAAGGCCTAAAACTCGATCCATGCCTAGAAAACCGACGCCCAGACCGCATGGTCAGGCCTCTATGCTTAAAAAAACAAATGATAAGAATGGCTGAAGACCTTATTACTTTAATCAGGGGAAGCCAACCTTCCCCCTCTAAGAGACCTAGAACTGAATTTTCTTATGATTCTTCTGATCAGGATTCTGAGCTTTGTTTTCTCTGATGACCAGGATTTATCCTTATCTACCTATGAGGATTCTGATGCAGAGAACTGTATTCCCTCTGCTTCCCCTCCAGAAGATTTCTCTTTTGGTGAAACCTTGCATGCTCTTAGGGAGCATTTTTGCTGGGAAAGCCAGGATTACTCTGATTCTAAAAAGAGGCTTAGGGATTTCTTACTCCTGTCTGAACATAGGGCTTTAGCTATCCCCCCTGTACTGGACATTGTTGATGATGCCTTTTCGGAATCTGGCTTTGCCCGTGACTCCTTACCTCCTGCTCCCAGAAAACCAGATAGATATTACAGGGTTCCTGACTCTCACAAATACCTTTTTAAAAATCCTACTGTGGATCCTGAGACCATTTCACAGGGACCAAAGGGCATTAAGGCTAATACTGCCAAAAATCCTACTCCCTCTAATAGAGATTCCAGGGCGGTGGATAGATGGGATAAGAAGGTATACACTTCTGCAACCTTGGCCATTAGGGTCTTAAACTGCCAGTTTCATAAGTTAAAGTATCAACAGCATATTATTGGATTGCTTAAACAGAAAAATGATGCTGATTCCTGACTCTGCTGAAAATAAGGATTTACAGGATTTAATGCATTCTGCTGAACAAGTTGGAAAACATACTTTACAATGTGATTTTGATTCACTAGAGGCATCTTGCAGGGCTGCTGTCACTGGGTTTGTACTTAGAAGACATGCTTGGCTTAAGAAGCAGTCTTTGCCAGATCATGTTAAAGCTAAATTGTTGGATGCTCCCTTAAACCAGGACCGCCTGTTTGGCAACAAAGCAGAAGTAGTACTTAAAAAGATGGAGGAAAAAGTTAAATCTGTACAAACTGTTAAAGATTTCCTGCAAGTTCAGCCTCCAAGATTTAGTAGACATTGGCCCTCTAAGAAGTGGTCCTTTCCTGTCTCTTCCAAGCCTTCTCAGTCCAAACCCAGAACCAGCAGAACACCCAGGCTCCAGTCCCAAGGTACGCACAGGACTAAGCAGTGGGGGGGGGGGGGGATTCCACTTCCAAAGCAGGGAGTGGTAAGACTCCTCCCTATGGTAAACTGTCTCAATGACTTAACTTTAAAACTTCCAAGCCCTTCGCAACTGACTGCTCCTTTAGGGGAAAGATTACTCTGCAGGCAAAAAACTGGGAACTCATTACCCAGGACAAATAGGTTTTAAATTCTGTTTCCCAAGGATACAGATTCCACTTCCACACTTTACCAACCCCAAACGGTTGGCCAGATTACCCCCAAATCATTGGGCAGAGGCTCAAAAGCAACTTCTCTCTCTTTTAAGTATAAGGGCTATTCAGACTGTCCCAGAAGAGGAAAGGGGGCAAGGTTTCTACTCCAGGCTTTTCCTGGTGCCCAGAAAAGACGACAACTGGCGTCCTATCCTGGATCTCTCTATCCTAAATACTTTTTTGGTGATCCCAAAATTCAAGATGCTAACTCTTCACCAGTTCCTTCCTATGCTAGGCAAGGGTGCTTGGTTGGCAACACTGGATTTAAAGGAAGCCTACCTGCACATCCCAGTCAGGGAATCTTGCAGAAGATGCCTACGCTTCAAAGCAGGCTACATGCACTATCAGTTCTCTGCACTGCCCTTTGGCTTATCAATTTCGCCCAGGGTATTCACAAAGTGCCTAGCTCCAGTCATTGCATTTAGCAGGCAAATAAATTTCAAATATACCGATACCTGGACGATTGTCTAATTCAGACAGAAAACCAGGACATACTTTTGTATCACCTGGCGTTTGTACAAAAGGTGCTAACTTCTCTAGGGTACACCATAAACTAAAAGAAATCACATCTTGTACCCTGCCAACAAATTGTATTCCTGGGAGCAAGCTTAAACACAACTTCCCAGATGGCTTTTCTCACGCCAGAGAAACAAGTTCATTTAACAGCTTACTTCAAACTAATGGCCACAAAGACCCTGCTGTCTGCAAGACAAGTACTGCAAGCCTTGGGGTTCATGGCCTCCTGCAGTCTGCTAATTTCATATGCAAGACTGCATATGAGGAAACTGCAGTGGTATCTAAAAAGCCTATGGTGTCAACATTCTCAGGACCTAGAAGCAATGATTCCCATCATACCTTGCCTACAGTTAGAGTTCCTTTGGTGGGCAGAGGCCAGCCACCAGAACACGGGACTGCTATTCACTCTACCCCCTGCCGCCCAAACCCTAACAACAGACACATCAGGCTATGCATGTGGGCCTCACTTGGCAGGGAAGTGCATTCAGGGCAAATGGAACCCAAGTCAAATGAACCTGCATACAAGTCAAAAAGAAATGTTAGCTGTACAGAATCCTCTGACAGCCTTCAAGGACCACATTCTTCCAGGACAATTAATGGTAAAGATAGACAACACAACTGTTATGTGGTACATAAACAAACAGGGGAGAACCCACTCATACCCTCTCTGCAGACTAGCCATGGCTCTGTGGAACACAGCCTTGCGCTACCAAGTGCACCTACAGGCTGAATTCCTGCCAGGAAAGATAAATACACTGGCAGACGAACTAAGCAGAAATCTCATGGACCCACACAAGTGGAAACTGGAAACAGTGACATTGAACATGTTGATAAGCAAATGGGGGAGCCCAGATATAGACTTGTTTGCCTCCCCCAGAACTACCAATTGGACAAATTCTGCACAAGGACTCCCCACAAACAAGCTTTGAAGTGGATGCCCTGTCCTTCACCTGGAAAAATCTGTCTCTCTATGCCTTTCCTCTTCTGCTTCTCCTCTCCTCTCCAAGGTACTACTAAAGATCAAACAGTACAAACCAAGGATTATTCTGATTGCACCAGACTGGCCACGCCAACACTGGGTACCCCCTGTTGCGCAGTGTGTCACTGCTGCCACCATGGCACCTGCCTCAGACCCCTACCCTGCTGTCACAGCAGGAGGGCCAGATCTGCACCCTCAGCTTCAAACCCTGAACCTTGCAGCCTGGCTAATTACCTAATCTCTCCGTTACCATCCCTCAGTAAACAAGTGTTGGATGTCATTCTGGAGGCAAGGAGGGCCTAGTACTAGAAAATCTTATGCTGAAAAATGGAAAAGATTCTACTCCTGGAACCAAACTCGGGGGATGGGCACAGCAGCGCCCAGTTTACCTCAGATTCTTCAGTACTTAACTGAGATGCTTCACAAGGGCCTTTCCTTTTCCTCCATCAAAATTCATGCCTCAGCCATTTCAGCTCATTACAACACAGAACCGCCCCTCTTCTCTCATCCACTGCTCAAGCAGTTCCTCAGAGGGGCCAAAAACGTAGACCACCCAGGAGAGCCCCTACTCCAGCCTGGGACCTTAACTTTGTCTTGGAAAAACTTACTCTACCACCCTTTGAGCCAGCTGCAAGTGCAGAATTGAAATTCCTTTCTTGGAAAACAGCCTTTCTTTTAGCCATCACTTCAGCAAGAAGGGTGTCTGAATTACAGTCCCTTATGGCAGTGGAGCCTTTCATCATCTTTCATGCGGCCAGGGTGTCTTTCAAGACCAATCCTTCCTTCATGCCCAAGGTGGTATCCAGTGTGGCTCTTAGTCAGTCCATTCATTTGCCAACCTTCTTTCCTAATGCACAGAACAAAGGGGAACGTATACTGCACTCCTTAGATGTGCACAGACAACTTAGATTTTACTTGGACAGGACGAAACCTCTCAGGAAATCTTAACAGCTGCTGATGGCATTTGCTGCAGGGGCAGAGGGGAAGGCTATTTCAAAACAAACCATTTGTAAATGGATAGGCCATTGCATTAATTTCTGCTATAAGCACCATGGAAAACCTATCCCACAAGATAAAACCACATTCAACCAGGGCTGCATCTACCTCTACAGCCTTTTTCAGAGGTGTCCCTACCAGGGACATCCTAGAAGCTGCTACCTGGAGTTGTGTACATACTTTCACCAAGCATTAACATTTGCCAATTTTCTCTAAATCCAGAGCTAGCTTTGCCACTGCAGTCTTGCAGGGCCTTATAGCTGGTCCTAATGCTAATTCCTCCCTCCCATCCTTAGCTTTGGGAATCTACCCAAATGTGATGACTGCAACAGTGAAACACGAAGGACATAGTACAGTTGTGTACACTTACCATAAGTGTAGATGTTCAAGTGTATTCACTGTTGCAATCCTAGTTACCCTCCCTCCAGCCCCCTGACTTCTATTGGCTATACCTCTATTTTTTGCTTATTATGTTTAAAGCTTTTTGGTGTATTTGCTTTTTTGTTGGAGGTGTAACTTTGTATATATAATTGCTTCCCATTATTTTGGCACCTGACATCTGGGGCAAGAAAAACTGATGTAGTGGCATCAGCTGCATGCTTTATACCCCTGACTACCTGATGTCATGGAAGATGAGACAGCAACTGATGCAGGACCCAAGACTTTGATAATCAGGGCGACTGAGGGCTATTGCAAGCAGATAACCCAAATGTGATGACTGCAACAGTGAATACACTCGAACGTCTACATTTATGGTAAGTGTACGCAACTGTACTTTCTCTGCACTACCTTTTGGCTTATCCACTGCTCCGAGAGTTTTCACAAAATCCCTGTCTCCAACCATTGCCTGTTGCAGACAGAGAAATATTCAAATGTACCCCTACTTCGACGATTGCCTGGTTCAGGCAGACAGTCAGGAAAAGCTGTTGCAGAACCTGACATTTGTAAAGGACCTTCTAACCTCCGTGGGGTGCACTATCAGTGAAAAGAAATCCAAACTAGTCCCCAGTCAAAATATTTTATTCCTTGGAGCAAGGTTGGAAACAGTATCCCAGATGGCATTCCTTACTCCAGAAAAACAAGCCTGTCTGACAGCTTTTTTCTCTCAAATGGCCACCAGAATCCAGTTATCCACAAGGAAAATCCTGCAAGCTGCAGGGTTTGGCCTCCTGTATTCTACTAATTCCATATATCAGACTACATATGAGGAAACTTCAGTGGTACTTAAAAAGTCTTTGGTGCCAACACTCTCAGGACCTGGAAACTATCAAACCTATGATACCTTGTCTAAGGAAAGAGTTCCTTGGTGGGTAGCAGCATGCAACCACAACACGGGACTTCCCTTTACACAACCCCACACCCTAACCATAGACGCAGCAGACTATGCTTGGGGTGTACATCTGGATGGCAGGTGCATTCAGGGCCACTGGAACCCAAATTCATCTGCACATCAACCAAAAGGAGATGCTAGCTGTTCAGCACGCTCTGACAGCTTTCAGATCCCTCCTCTCTCCTGGGCCTCTACTAATCAAAACCGACAACACCACAGTGATGTGGTACATCAACAAGCAGGGAGGAACCCACTGTTACCCACTCTGCAGGCTAGCCGTGATCCATTGGAACACGGCCTCAGCCGTGCATATTCACCTGCAAGCTCAATTCCTGCCAGGCAACCAAAACTCTCTGGCAAACAACTTAAGCAGAAATCTCCTAGACCCACACAAGTGGCAATTAAACCACAACAATTTCAGTCTTGTGACCCAATAATGGGGAACACCGATGGTGGATCTATTTGCCTCCCCCCTACAACCACCAGCTCAGCAAATTCTGCACCAGGGAACCTCACAGCAAGGTCTGGAAAGTGGATGCCCTATCCTTCCAGTGGCAAACCTCTACCTCTTCTTACAAGAGTATTACTAAAGATAAAGAAGAAAGACCAAGGGCAATCCTGATTGCCCCAGACTGGCCACGCCAACACCGGTACCCACTACTGCGCAGTCTGTCACCGTTGCCTCCATGGCACCTCCCCCAGCTCCCAACTCTCCTGACTCAGCAGGAGGGAGAGTTCTTGCATCCGCAGTTGCAGACCCTGAACCTTGCAGCCTGGCTTATTCCTGGACTTCTCCTCTAGTGGCCAGTCTAAGCAAGCAGGTACTGGATGTCATACGTGAAGCCAGATGACCCAGTACTAGAAAATCCTATGCTGACAAGTGGATCCAGCACAGCCCTCCTTACCTCTCATCCTGGATTACCTGGCAGACCTACTCCACAGGGACCTATCTTTCTCTTCCATTAAAATCCATGCCTCTGCCATCTCTGCTCATTACAGCACTGAGCCACCTCTCTTCTCACATCCTCTCATCAGGCAGTTCCTGAGAGGGGCTAACAACTTAAGGCCATCAAGAAGAGCCCCTACCCCTGCTTGGGACCTTAACTTTGTGTTGGAAAAGCTCACACAACCCCCCCCCCCCTTTGAGCCTGCAGCGTCAGCAAGGTTAAAATTCCTCTCTTGGAAAACAGCCTTGCTTCTGGCCATCACTTCAGCTAGAAGAGTGTCTGAGCTACAAGCACTTATGGCTGTGGAACACTTCATCATTCTTCCTGCTGACAGGGTCTCCTTCAGGACTAACCCAACTTTCATGTCTAAAGTGGTGTCCAGTGTGGCTCTCAACTAATCTATCCATTTGCCCACCTTTTTCCCTGCTCCTCAAAATAAGGCGGAAAGAATCCTGGACTCTTTAGATGTGCACAGACAGCTCAGATTCTACCTTGGTAGGACCAAGCCCTTTAGGAAATCTGACCAGTTACTAGTCAGCTTTGCACCAGGGGCAGAGGTCAAGGCCATATCAGAACAAGCCATCACCAAATGGGTAATGCACTGTATCCATTTCTGTTACAAACACCATGGGAAACCACCCCCTCAGGGCTCAGAACACATTCCTCTAGGACAACTTCAACCTCTACAGCCTTTCTTAGAGTAGTCCCCCTACCAGGGACATTCTTCATACCTTCACCAAGCATTACCACCTGCCTATATTTTCCAAATCCAGGGTGGGCTTTGCAAACACAGTCCTGCAGGGTATACTAGCCATCCCCAACTCTTCTTCACTGCCTCCACCCATTCTTCAGCTTTGGGAATCAACCCAAGTGTGACGACTGCAACAGTGAAACACGAAGAACATAGTGCTTAGGTTGGTACTAGACTGTCGGTCCTAGACTGTCGGTCCTAGGGCCTCTACAAGCCTAGCCATAACAGTTCCCTGAGTAATTCTTCCCACAGTATTTACTTCCCTGGACCCCTGTCTAGCAGGGTGACTAACGTGATCCCCGGGGTGAATTTCCTATGTCCCATCCAATCATCAAGGTTCCTTTTGAAGACTGCCAAAGAGCCGCTCTGCTTGACATGTATGGGCAGCCTATTCCAGAGTCTGGGGAGTCTCTGGGTCAGGAACCTATCCCTCCAGCATGTTTTTTCATTGTGATGACAAGGTTTAGATCCCTGGAGCATGCGTCTCCGAGGGATTGGGATTTTCTTCAAGTATAACATGTCCAACAGCTCTGGGTTTGACATGGCCTTGTATGATGAGCAGAGATCGCCTCCGAGTAGACGATATGTGACAGAGTATAGGTGGAGTTTTTTTTTAGACGGTCAGCATAGGTACACTTACTATAAATGTAGATGTTTGAATGTATTCACTGTTACAGTCCTGGTTTCCCACCCTCCAGCCCCCTTGTCTCTCTCTCTCTCACTCTCTCTTTTCCTTACATGGCTATTGGTATTTACTTTTTACTGGTGGGGTTTTTCCACCATAACTTAGCTCCCTATTTGGGGGCTCCTGACATTTGGGGCAAGAAAAACTGATGTAATGGCGTTGGCTGCCTGTTTTTATACCACTGATGACCTAACACGACAGCAATTGATGCAGAAATAGTAAGCATCTGGTATTCAGGCCGACTGAGGGCTACCCCTGTCAGGATAACCTAAGTGTGATGACTGCAACAGTGCATACACTCAAGCATCTACATTTATGGTAAGTGTGCACAACTGTACTTTCTTACATTGAAAGCCTTTAGGACTGCCTCTCTCTGGGTACCATTGTAGTTCACGCAGACAACATGGCGGATGTTCTTCGTGTTTTACTGTTGCAGTCATTACATTCGGGTAGTCTGCTGGCAGGTTGCCTTCAGTCGGCCTGAGTAACTGAGTACCAGCGACTGGCTTAGGAGAAGCTTCGTCATCTGTTTTGAACCTCGACTGTCTGTCCCTGTCTTTTTCCTTGCGTTTTTTGTGAACTCTGGTAGTCTTGATTGCTAACCGACAACATTTCAGGATAGTTAAATCTTGAACCAAAATATTTAGAAGCAAAAATATACCAACGCTTATTAGTGCATTAGTTAAATCTAGCACAAAACTGACAGCAAGGCACGTTGTGATCAGGGCCAAGGCAAGGAATATATACAGTACAAATGAAAATCCTTATGAGGTATTTGCTTCCCACAAGTAATGCAATTATTAACTTTTACTGACATCGGTAAGGAGCAAGAAAAAGTTTCCCCAACGGGGTACTTAGCTTTAGTTTAAAGACTTTGGTTCTGAAACTCGAATATGAAAATTTCAGGAGTCTGCCGACCGGCACTTGCAAACTGCTTCTGCTTCAGGCACCGTGCGTCAAGAAAGACTGAATAAAATGGCGTTGGCTGCATATTTTATACCCCTGACGTCATGGAAGAGGAGACAGCAACCGACGCAGGACCCAAGACTTTGTTATTCAGGCCGACTGAGGGCAACCTGCCAGCAGGTTACCCGAATGTAATGACTGTAACAGTGAATACACTCGAACATCTACGTTTATGGTAAGTGTACACAACTGTACTTTATGTGGTACATCAGCAAATAAGGGGGCACACATTTTTATCTGAATTTGTCACAAGGCTATGAGGGTTTGGGAATGGGCTATCCTCGGGGCACCTCTTGCACCGCACATTCCTGGGGAGTCCACCGTGTTAGCAGACGTACTCAGTAGGATAATTCTGAGTCATCCAGTGGTGAGAGGGATTTTCCTTCGCTAGGGTCATCTGAGCTGTGATCTGTTTGCATTCCCTCTCAATCACAAATCCAGCCAGTATTTCACCCTGATCCCCCCAGCCGGGGAGTCCCCCCAGGGATGCTGCTGTTCATGATTGGCCTCTGAGTCTCCTTTATGCGTACTCTCCTACATCTCTCATTCCCAGAGTGCTTCTGAAAGCTCAATGCCTCAAGGCTGTCATGATCCTCATCGCCCCCTTTTGCCCTCGGCCGGTGTGATTTCCCCTCCTACAGTCTCACCTGAGGTCCCCCCCCCCCTTGGGTACAAGACCCCATTCTGGATCTGATTTCTCGGCCCTCCCATCTTCCGATCCCAAACCTTCAGACTCTTCGTCTGACCGTGTGGATTGTCCACTTCCCATAGTTCTAAACCAGCCCAGACTTGCATCGCCTGTCAAAAGGCCTCCACCAGAAAGGTCTATGCTGGTAAATGGAAAAGTTTTTCTATTTGGGCCAAACAGCTTAAGCAGGATCCTTCTTCGGCTCCCATTCCAGACATTTTATTCTTATCTTCACTTTTTCAGGATGGAGCTACTTTCTCCACTATTAAGCTGCAGTTGGCGTCCATTTCTAACTTCCATGTTTGCAGTGAACCTACCTTTTCTTCTCATCTTTGTAAAGCCTTTTAGAAAGGTGTTTTCCTGTTTAAGCCTCTGATCAAAGATCCTTCTCCCCCTTGGGACCTTTCCTTTGTACTGCAATCTCTTACACAGAGTTCCTTCGAGCCTGCTGCTACTTGTGAAATGAAGTTTTTATCTTGGAAGACTGCCTTTATGGTGTTCCATAAAGACAGACTGGTTCTCTGGACCAACCCCTCTTTCATGCCCAAGGTAGCTACTGAGGCAAATTTGATTCAGTCCATTCAGTTGCCAGCTTTTTCCCCAAGTTTCTCCAATAAAGGTGAATATTTGCTGCAAACACTTGACATTCATAGAAGACTGCACTTCTTGGACAGGACCAAGAGCTTCTGAAGATCCGACCAGCTGTTTGTGTCCTTTTCTATTAACAGTAAGGGTCGGGCAGTATCCAAGATTACTATATCTCATTGGATTTCAAAATGTATTTCCACTGTTTATTCATCTAAAGGTTTATCATTACCAGGATCAGTTAGAGCTCATTCCACTAGATCTGTTGCTACGTTAGCTGCCTATTTGGCTCGCTATTACATGACATTTATGCTGCAGCCACCTGGTCTACTCCTCGCACTTTTGTTACTTATAAGCTTGACATAGTCTCCAGGAACAGGACTTCTTTTGGCTCCACAGTTCTTCAGAATGTCCTTCCATGAGGCCACCCAGGGTTTTGTGGTAGCTGGGGACTCTGACCTAAGAGTGAGGAATAGTGATATGGATAACATCAGAAAGAGTTATGTATTTAACCATAACTTGGCATATGTGTTATCCAGTGTCACTGTTCATCACTATCCCTCCCTCCTTCCCCCTTCCTGTGGTGACCTAGAGGAAGTGGAGATGTCCGGTGTGGTGGTTAAGGTCTTCCTTAGCCATTTTCTAGCTCTAGGGCAAACTCAATCTGAGGGGTTAGAGGGCAGCAAGAGATTATGGGAGTGGGAGGAGCTCGAGCCTAGGGTCTGTCTGATAAATTGCTGGCTCAGATCCGATGCTGTATCCTATACCTAAGCATGATGAATAGTGACATAGGATAACACAGATGCCAAGTTATGGTAAGTACATAACTCTCTCTTAAGGCAGATGATGTCTCTGTGGAAGGTCATAAGTGTGCTTTTGTCTGATATACTACTGAAGGATTTTCACCTTCACTATTTGTGCTGCTCTGATGTTTCTTCTCTTTGGGGTTCTTTTGATGAAAAGCCTTTGCAACACAGGTCATGAACTTGAGCTTCTTTGCATTAAGTGGAGGGGTGACTGCCCTGGTTTTAGAGGGGAGCCATATCCAGAAAGTGTGAGCAGACTTTTTAAGCATTTAAAGAAAATGTATAAGAAGATAGCTGTCAAAACTTGTAGTTTGACAGCATGAATATGTTCATCGTATTACACTGCTGCAGTCATTACACTTGGGTTATCCTGCCGTCAGGCGGTCCCGTAGTCTGCCAGAGTTCCAAAGTCTTGGTCCGGCATCGGTTGCTGTCGCTTCTTCCGTGACGTCAGTGCGCCAGGGGTATATAAGATGCATCCGACGCCATTTTCTTCAGTCTTTCTTGCCGCGCAGTGCCCGAAGCAGAAGCACTTTGCAAGTGCTGGTCGGCCGACTCCTGAGATTTTCGAAGTACCCCGTTGGGGAAACTTTTTTCTTGCCTCGGGCCGATGTTAGAAAAAGTTAATAATTGTATTTCTTGTGGGAAGCAAATACCTCATAAGGACTTCCACTCGTACTGTATTCCATGCCTAGGCCCTGATCACGACGTCACTAGTTGTCGGTTTTGTGCTAGATTTAACAAACGCACTATAAAAAGACGTTTTAATTTTGCTTTACACTACTTTGGCTGAAGGTTCAACTATACTATGCCATCAGATCAACTGGCGACCGCAATTCCGAAAAAACGTAAAGGGCAAGGATAAAGACAGGCATCCGAGGTCCAAAACCGACGACGAAACCTCTCCTAGGCCAGTCGCCGGTTCTCAGTGAGGCGCTTTCGCAGCTCCTCAGACCTGCTACCTCAGAGCCACAGGCCGCCTCCGACTCCCATGTGGAGACAACAAGGCCTCTGGAAACTCAAGGTATTGGGCCTACGGAAGCTAATCCCTCAGAAGGGTCCGGAGCCGCTGAGCAGGCATCGGATTCTGAGGATGTTTTCAGACCTTCACAACTTACCATTAAAGCAACAGCCAAGACAAAAGTACCATTAAAGACAAAGAAGCAAGTACAGCATTCTCCTGGACAGTCCTCCATGCCTAAGAAACAGATGCTTAAAATGGCCAAAGACCTCATTACTCTAATCAGGGGTTCCCATCCCCCTCCTGAGAAAAGGCCTAGGCAGGATACTGACTATGATTCCTCTGATCAGGTTTCCATTTCCTCTGATTCCTCTTCAGACCAGGGATACTCTCTACCCCCTCATGAGGACTCTGATGCTGAATAATCTATCCCTTCAGCCTCTCCTCCTGAGGATTATTCTTTTGGGGAAACTTTACATACCTTGAGGGAGCATTTTCATTGGTTAAGTCAGGATTATTCAGAATCCAAGAAAAGGCTCAGAGATTTCCTTTTATTGCCTCAGCACAGGCCCCTGGCTATTCCGCCTGTGCTAGATATTGTGGATGATGTGTTCTCGAAATCCAGCTTATCTCCTGATTCTTTGCCCCCTGCACCAGCTAAGCCAGATAGGTATTAGAGTACCTGACTCTCACAAGTTTCTTTATAAAAACCCTTCTGCTGATCCAGAAACCATTTCCCAGGGTCCAAAAGGGGTTAAGGCTTCCATTGCAAAAAATCCAGTACCCTCTGACAGAGATTCGAGAGCTTTGGATAGATGGGGGAAGAAAGTTTACACTTCTGCAACTTTAGCAATAAGGGCTTTAAATTGCCAGTTTCACATGCTTAAGTACCAACAATATTTAATGGCTCAGTTAACACAGAAAATGCTTGCAAGCTCAGAAGCTCCTGACTGTAAAGAAATGCAGGATTTATTGCATGCAGTTGAACAGGTGGGAAAACATACTCTGCAATGTGGTTTTGATTCTTTAGAGGCCTCTTATAGAGCCGCAGTTACAGGTTCTGTGATTCGAAGACATGCTTGGTTAAAAGAACAGAGTTTACCTGATCATGTTAAGGCAAACTTATTGGATGCTCCTTTACAGCATGAGATCTTGTTTGGTGTTAAGGCAGAAGAGGTGTTAAAGAAAATGGAGGATAAAGCTAAAGCTACGCAAACAGTTAAGGATTTCTTACAGGTACAGCCACCTCCATTTAGCAGAAATTGGCCAACAAAGAATTGGTCCTTTCCAGTGTCAGACAGGCCACAGAGAGGCAGATACAGACACCCAAGAGGCAGATCTCAACCCCAAGGCTCTAACGACAGTGGGGCACCTCAACCCCAAAAGGAGGTGAGGACAAGTCTCAACCTTACAGGAAACAGTCCCAATGACTTCCCCCTTCGTACGCCAAGCACTTCTCTTTTTGGCAGCCCCTTTAGGGGGAAAACTAGCACTTTTTTCTCAAAACTGGCAATCACCCAAGGCAAATGGGTTCTGAATATTGTGTCTCAAGGTTACAGGTTCCACTTTCATACTTTACCAAGGCTAAAAGGAATGCTAGACCTGCCACAAAATCAATGGGCAGAGGCACACAAACAAATTTCAGCCCTCATGGACATGAGAGCTATTCAAAAAGTACCACAACAGGAACAAGGAGAAGGATTTTACTCAAGACTCTTCCTGGTCCCCAGAAAGGACAAGGCCTGGAGACCCATACTAGACCTTTCAATTCTAAATACTTACCTGGATATTCCGAAATTCAAAATGTTGACATTACAGCAGCTTCTACCCATGCTGGACAAGAAGGCTTGGCTTGTTACTCTGGACCTCAGAGGCATACCTGCATGTCCCTATCAGACAAAATTGCAGAAGATACCTCAGATTCAAAGCTGGTACAATGCACTACCAATTCTCTGCACTGCCCTTTGGCTTATCTACTGCGCCCAGGGTCTTTACAAAGTGCCTGGCATCAGTAATTGCATTTTGCAGACAAAAAGGAATTCAAATATATCCATACCTGGACGACTGCCTCATTCAAGCAGAGACAAAGGACATCCTTCTACAGCATCTGGCGTTTGTAAAAAGGTTGCTAATTTCTCTAGGGTACACAGTAAACGAAAAGAAGTCAAAACTAGTGCCCTCACAACAGATTATATTCCTGGGTGCCAGCTTAAATAAAACTGCCCAGGTGGCTTATCTCACGCCAGACAAACAAGTTCAACTAACTCAATATTTTCAATTACTGACAAAAAAGTCCCATCTCCCTGCAAGAAAAATTCTGCAGGCCCTGGGATTCATGGCATCCTGCTTACTACTAATACCATATGCCAGACTGCATATGAGGAAATTACAATGGTACCTAAAAAGTGTTTGGACTCAACACTCTCACAGTTTAGAAGCAGTAATACCAATGATTCCCTGCCTACAACAGGAGTTTCGATGGTGGGCACAGGCATGTCACCTAAACAAGGGTCAGCCTTTTACCCTACCCACAGCCAGGCAGACGCAAACAACAGATGCTTCAGATTACGCCTGGGGAGCACACATGGCAGGAAAATGCATTCAGGGCCAGTGGACCACAGATCAGATGCATCTTCACATCAATCAAAAAGAGATGTTGGCTGTTCAAAATGTCCTAACAGCTTTCAAGGACCTTCTGCATCCAGGACAATTATTATTGAAGACAGACAACACCACAGTAATGTGGTACCTAAACAAGCAAGGGGGCACTCATTCTTATCACCTATGCAGGCAAGCCATGACCTTGTAGAACACAGCTCTAACTTATCAAGTTTGTCTGCAAGCACAATTCCTGCCAGGAAAGAAAAATACTCTGGCAGACGATCTCAGCAGAAATATCATGGACCCTCACGAATGGAAATTGAATCCACAAATCTTCAGCATGGTAACGCAAAAATGGGGATGCCCAGACACAGATCTTTTTGCCTCCTCACTGAATTGCCAAATACAAAAGTTCTGCACAAGGACTTATCACACACAAGCATGGAAAGTGGATGCTCTCTCCTTCAGCTGGAAAAGCCTAAAAGTTTATGCCTTCCCACCACTGCCTCTCCTCTCAAAGGTACTCCTAAAAGCCAGACAAGAAAAACCACAGATGATCCTGATTGCTCCAGACTAGCCACGCCAGCACTGGTACCCAATCTTAAAGAACTTAGCTCAAGGCCCACCATGGATTTTGCCTCAAATTCCACACCTTGTGACTCAACAAAACAATCAGATCCTGCACGGTCAGCTCAAAACCTTAAACCTGGCTGCATGGCAGATTCATTAGTCAAACAGGCAACACCTCTCTCTAAAGCTGTTATGGATGTCATTTTGGAGGCCAGGAAGCCTAGCACCAGGAAAGCTTACTCAGAAAAATGGAAGAGATTCTGTGCCTGGAACCAGGCTCAAAGCCTTGACCGTCTTGTCTCAAACATTCCTCAGATTTTACAATACTTAACTGAGATGCTGGACAAAGGCCTATCCTTCTCATCAGTTAAGATCCATGCCTCTGCCATTTCAACACATTACAACATGGATCCTCCTTTATTCTCTCACCCCTTGCTAAAGCAGTACCTCAGAGGGACTAAAAACTTAAGACCGCCCCGGAGAGCACCAACACCAACTTGGGACCTCAATTTCGTTTTGGAAAAACTGACCCTGCCACCTTTTGAGCCAGCCAATCTAAAATTTTTATCATGGAAAACAGCTCTGCTCCTGGCAGTGACTTCAGCACGAAGAGTCTCACAGCTACAGGCATTAATGGCAGTGGAACCTTTTATAATTTTTCATCAGGACAGGGTTTCTTTAAGGACAAAACCCTACCTTTATGCCAAAGGTGTGGTATCTAGTGTGGCTCTTAACCAAACCATCCATTTGCCAACTTTTTATCCAAACCCCCAGAATAAAGGGGAGAAACTTCTGCACTCTTTGGACATACACAGGCAGCTACGCTTCTACTTGGACAAAACAAAAGCTTTCAGGAAAACTGAGCAACTGTTTGTAGCATATGCTCACAGGGCAAGGCTATCTCAAAGCAGACTATATCCAAATGGATAGGACACTGTATTCGTTACTGCTACACACAGCATGGAAAATCAGTCCCTAATAACATCAGGCCACATTCCACCAGGGCAACAGCCACTTCAACAGCCTTTCTCAGAGGAGTACCTACCAAGGAAATTTTGGAGGCTGCAACTTTGAGTTCAGTGCACACCTTTACCAAGCATTACCACTTGCCTCTTTACTCTAAATCCAGAGCAGGATTTGCCACTGCAGTTCTGCAGGACCTCATAGCCAGTCCTAACTCTTTATAGACCATCCACCCAATCTTAGCTTTGGGATTCTACCAAGTGTAATGACTGCAGCAGTGTAACATGATGGACATAGTACAGTTTTGTACCTACCATAAATGTAGATGTTCGAGTGTTCACACTGCTGCAGTCCAGGTTACCCTCCCTCCATCTCCTCTGAACTAGCTGGACTTATCTATACCTTTCTATCCTATACAACCTTTGAGGTGTATTTCCTTGTAACTGAAGGTATTGTTTTTTATTTTCTATGTATATTTTTTACTAGCAATATGTATTGCCTACCTACTTGGGGGCACCTGACATCTGGGGCAGGAAAACCCGAAGAAAATGGCGTTGGATGCATCTTATATACCCCTGGCGCACTGACGTCAGGGAAGAAGCGACAGCAACTGACGCCAGAACAAGACTTTGGAACTCTGGCCAACTACGGGACGGCCTGACAGCAGGATAACCCAAGTGTAATGAGTGCAGCAGTGTGAACACTCGAACTTCTACATTTATGGTAGGTACAAAACTGTACTTTATTTTGATCCCATCAGTCCTTTGAGGGCATGTGGACATTAACCTCAAAGTGGCACAGATACATTCATTAGCCAACAGTGTTGATTTCTCATACTGTGGTGTCCCCACAGTATGTCCTCAAGGCTGGTATCTGGATGTAAGCATGTCATGCATAACATGCCTCTGAAATTAACTGCTGCATCATTACAGTCAGACACCAGATATCAAAGACCCACTGACCATCATCCACTTATAGGATATTGTTCTTCACTAGATATTCCAACAATTGTGATTCAGGAGCCTTTAATCCTTGGAGAGGAAACAGATCTTTTTTTCTGTAAAGAAAGCCTTAAGTGACCAAACCACCTAGTCTGGAACCTGTACGTCTGACGCAAGTCACCTATGCCATTGAAGTCTGTCATGGCCTCTGCTTTGACAGTGGTTGTTCATATGGGTGTTCAGCTAATGAACCTTCAACATCTAGGTCCACTTCAAACAAAGAGAAGATATGTCTAAATGTGAGAGGTGAAAGTACTTATTAAAACTAGAGGGAAACTTCTCAAACTGTACATCAGTTTCCATACTGACATTGTACCTACTTAAAACAGGAAAACACAGCACCATCCTAGATTTAAGTTAAAAAAAAAAAAAAAAAAAAAAGAAAGAAATTATTTCCAAAACCGCAAATATCTCCTAGGAGTTGGTAGCATAAATGCTTGCATCACGGCAGTACCTCAGCAACATGCAAATACCCATTCTCTGTCACATACACATTCTTCCACCAGTACCACATACAAGAGTCACCAGAGTGGCTTGGCCAGACCGTACAGGCTACAAAAGCAGTCCCCTTGCCATGGTAATGTATGTGTTTTTAGTGACTCCATAATGTAGCTTTCTGATACAATCATAAAGTTGAGTAAAACCGTCTCTCAGGTGCTAGAATTCACCATATTGCTAAAGGTGGTCAAGGCCCTTAACCACAAGTATGAATCTGGAGTGGTTGTTCATGTGGGTGTGAATTAATTGTGATTCACGCCTAACCCTATAAACTGTCTACCAAGGGTCATGGTGGAGCTCTCTGAGTAAGTCTGTGCTGAAAGGAAACTGTGCTTGAACAGTATCCTACCATTACAAAAATTGATGCTGCATTATATGCAGATGATGATTGACTTCTTTAACTGGCTTGGTTATTGAGGTCATTCTGTGGTGTTCAAGAATGCCAGCCTGTAGTGATAAGGCAGGTCCCATCTGTTTCATCATGGATATCCTGCACTTACCTGCCCAGGGCTTTTGCATACTACCTAAGACCTACTCAATCCCCATTGCACCTTTTTTCAGGTAGTTCATTCTGTTCAAACTACCAAACCAGTAAATCCAAATGGGAATCTATCAATTATCACTGCAGTGCTTCTCAGTGCTAGGATTCCACACAAGAAAATGTTCTCCTTGGAGGCCTTTTCTGACTGTGAAACATGATTGTGTTTACACTGAAAACAACGCTCCTTCCTTGCCAAGTTTTACTACCTATCACTTGCTGTCTTTAGAAAACCATCGCCTCTAGACTAATTGAGCAGGAGAGTGACTTTGAATGCATCTATATCCTAGTTTCCATAAACAAGACCTCATATCACGTCATGCCCAACTACAAAGCCCCCATTTTTGATTCCTGCAAATCACCCTCTTCTTTGACCAAAACACCATAATTCTAGGGGACATTAACTATGCTTCCATTAACTGGTACACACCTCAACAAATCAAATGCACATAACACTTCCCTGACTTTCAGTGCAAACTCCCTTGAACAAAGCAGTACACTTCATGACTAGAGGCAACAACATACTTGATCTTTTCCTCAGTAACACAGTTCCTGTCTCTTTTCCAACCCGTCTCTTTTCCTACCCGTTGTGATTTGGTATGACCAGCGAGGTTTGACGGTGCTTTTAATTTTCACTTATGGTCCCTATGCTGGTTGCCTCCCAAACCAACAGTCTTTTGAGATGTCCCCGTTGCCATTTTCCTAAGGTTTTTGCTGATGACATGAGATAAATTAGAAAGTCCCAACAATTTGATGACTCTAGCAAGTGCCACAGCATAAACACAAAGCTTATGCTCCCATTTCAACTCTTGCATGTAGACTTCTCTTTCTCTTCACCACAAATACAATGTCAGTTTTAGCAGTAAACCCTTCTAGTGGAACTCTTTCCTAAAAAAAAAAAAAAAAAAATAATAATAATTTCATGGCCCTAAAGAAAAGAAACAAATCTTTCAATACTAATATCAACCTTAAAAGGGTTAATAAAGAACTGAAGAGCAAGACAAACCCACGCAACTAATTATGACCTAAAAGTTGCTGCATCAGAGAGCAGTAACTGCATAGGTATTCTTTATTTACAAAAGAGCCCCAGAAGTAATATCCTGCATTACAGCAAGCCCATCTCCAATGGCATCACCCAGTCAAACCTTAAAAACATAGTCTTCTAGCAGAAAAATTCAGCTCAATGTTCTATCTCTTCACTTCTGAATTTCCGGTTTCAATCCAAAAATCACTTCAGAACATATGCAAAAAGCTGTCTCCAGGACAAGAAACGCCAGTACTATGGGTCCTGACAGCATACCAGGCTGTTTCATGGTCATTGCCAATCATCCTCTAATGGACCAGAACTAAAGTATCATTTCAAATCTGTTAATCCCAAACCATCTTGTTCTACATGGAAAAACAATTTATCCCATGTAACTCTTGCCCCATCAAATAATTTCTTTCAATTGTTTATTAGTTGTGGTGCAGAACCTCTCCTCTGGTTGATAAAAATATACCTAACCTGTATATAGCACTAAAGGGACTAGACCTGTTTTCACTATTTGATCCTTACTATCCTTATCTGTAGTCAGTAGCTTACAATGTCTCACTTTTTGAGCACCTTTTGTTTAGCCTCTTCCAATGTATCTTTGCAGCAATAATAGAATCTTTTTAAATCCATACACCTAAACATTTCATCTTATGTCCCCCCATAAGTGTGTATTACTAAACCTTCCCACATTTGATCTTTATGCATCTTGAAAAAAAATTGGAACTTTCCCAAAATGCTCCACAACACTGAAATGTCCTTTTCTGGATTTACTGACTACAAAATAATGTCATCTACAAATAAGGATATTTTTTTCTTGATTACCTTACCAGTTATATCATTTAATTTTTGAGTAGTTCATTTTCTTTGCCAGTGGTGCCAAGTATAAAGCAGATAAAAGGGAAGAGAGGAGGACACGCCTGCCTGGTTCCTCTGTTCAAATACAGCTCATCCCAGAGGAGCCCTCTTGCATTAATTCTTTCCTCTGACCCTTCATATTAATTCCTAATGAACCCCATTATTGTCTCAAGGTTAGTAATTGCCCTACTCGTAAAATCCCACCTGACTCTACTGAATGCCTTCTCTGTGTCAAGACTCACCAACAGTAGCGACATCTTTTTACATTGCTTCCCTCTGTGTCGTTATTTATTCTCCCAAGATGCTGATACTGTCACTCCTCCTAAAATACTGTTAAAACCTTCCAGATCTTTCAGTTTCTTCCCTCATGACTTTCAAACTTCACAGGAGTACAATCTCATTTTGGACACTTGGCAATTAATTCTTGAGCTTTCATCTTTTAACCTTGACTTAAATGTCTTCCATAAATATTTCCATTTTTGCCATCTGTTGATTTCCCTATTACTTTGCTTTATACAAAAATTTCATAGAATTTTCAAAATATTTATGATACCGCTGTTTGGTCCCTGATTATTTTTCTTGTAAGTCTCCTTGAGTTTGGCAACGCTCCTTTCTTATTTCTGTTGCCTTATTTGGTGTGCTAATATTGTTTCTGCTGTGGAGTTATCAAAAAGTACTTGATTAACTGCAAACCGCAACCTTTCTAACTTTATACGTATATCAAAATGTACTCTTTTCTAAAACATCTTTATTAAATTATTACATATGGCATATGCAATCTTATATTTATATTAATGAAAAACAAACACTGACACCACTTCACTTGCAAACATTATGCATTACAGACACCATTGAAACAACTGTAGTTGCAAACATTTTAACTTTAGTTAAATCTGTCCAGTCAGTCAGTTGAGCATTATACAGCTCATTCAAATCCTGCCTTCTTTTAAACCTTGTTTCTTCTCTGCATATATTGTCCCCACAGTTCCCATTTTTTCCTATGTAGTTTGCTCCTTCCATTTTCTAAAGATCTCAACTCCAGTTGTTTTATCTCTGTTATTATATTCACTACTTCTAGTAAAGTTGGTTTAGACTTTGATTTCCATTTTCTAGTAATTGCTTTTTTGGCAGCCAGCATATTTAGATTCAGCAAGGGTTTACTATGTCTAGGCAATTCCAAGTCTGTATCATAGCTCAATAAAATCTCCTGTCAATACAGTCCACTTACCCAACATCCCTGACAGAGCAGTTTGCAGGGAATCCTTAGTCTGCAAACTCGTTACACTCCCAAAAAATGTTCCCAACCACCTCTTTCTTCCCTGTCACGCCTCCAACATTTGCTGTCCACCTGAAGAAAAATTCTTTGGAGTCTACTTGGGGCATAAAAATATCTATGTAAACATTTCCAAGCAAAGATGTAAATCTTTTAGATTTTGTTGCATATTTGGGAGACGTGCATATATCCTCCCATTGTTTTTGTGAATTGCTCATCCAGTCTCTCTTCCCAGTCCTTTCTAAGCTCCTCTGATTGTTTCTTGTAGTTGCAATGTAATATTTTATATGCTCTACTAATTATTCCTTTTTTAATGGCAGTTTCTGTTCTAGATTCTACTAAAACTCTACCAGTGCTGGTCTTTCATTTAGGACCGCTCTATTTTTTTCTCTCTGCCTGTACTCTGATATCAGTCCTTGATAGGGAAGGCGATCTCTAACCTGCAGTCCAAGTAAATTCTTGGCATCTTCCATTTCTATCATCTTTCCCCTTTAGTTATTTGCTCCCAATACCTTGGTTCCTTTGCCAGTTTCCTCCAATAAATTCCAGCCCTTTCTTGGCTGTTATATATATATCCTTAATTGCAGTAATCCCTTTCGGCAGAATCTCCTTTCTCCATTCCCATGTTGGCTTAGTTTTTAGAATACCTTCTGCTGTTCAGAGGGTTTGTGTTAGCCTTTCCAGAAATGAAATTGGTTAGGGTTAGAATAAGGTGTGTAAAGGTGACATACATCTCTTGGCAGTTAACTCTTTAAGTCCATGGTGCAGCAAATACACATTTTGTTTTTATTGCTGATTACATCAGCTTTTGTAGTTTGACAACAGAGACTTGTCAGAATTGCCTGTGGAGTTTTATATTATCTTTTCCTTCTCTCCTTTTGTTTTATGGTCTTTGGCTTTCACAATCTTAGTTTAATCTGGACTGTCTTGATTGCCTCTATGTAGAATGTTAATGGGATTATGTCTTGTAGTTGCCAAGTCAAATCTGATGTGGTTTTAGCACTTTTACGTATGACATTTGTCATGTTAAGAAAGCCACTGCTCTTTTCACACACATCTAAGTGTTTGGAATATTACTTGAAGTCTCTTCACTCGCATCTAATTATTTATCAGAATGTTAGAAGTAGTTTGGTTTCATTTTGCTGTCAGGCTTCTGTTACTGTAGTCATCCACTCCAAGACATGACTATTCTACCACTTTGAGAGTTATTTTACACTTGTAGTTGTCTTGCCATTTTCTACACATAGTCTTCATGTGCAAGCAGTGGCAGTGAATTTCATAGTCTCGAAAGCAGAAGTTATCTTTGTAAAGCTCTTCTGAAGCCAGCATGGTATTTTGGTATTCAACAATTTTCTTAGTTGATTTTCCTTTCAGTTTTTTGTAAGCGGTCTGTTTTTTCTAATTTCAATTTGCTTTGGCAGATATTTTACTTACATCTACTAAAGATGTTTATGAAAACAGAAACAAAGGCTCCGTTCTGTATTTGTGAAGATGTACCTTCCTTTTTTTTTTCACTGCGAAGAAAGCAGCACCATACCTTATGTGCACCCTGAAGGATCCTCTTTTTAAGAGGGGAGGAAGTATGAATAGGGTACTAGAATTGTTTATGCTGGAATGCAAGCTTCCTTTGGTTAAGTGAATGCATACTTAATGTTTCTAGAGGTTGGAGTTAGAAGTTTAATAGTATGGATTGGAGCAGCTGCAAAAGGGATATAATGCTCTCTTTTGGTCAGTTTGACAGTAGAACTGCCACTGATTTTTTTTTTAATTAATGTCTATTAAAAGTTAATATTTGATAGGCATCATGGTGAAAATCCTGGTTAGGGACTGATGGCACTCTACTGAAAATGATAGTGGAATAACTATGCTGTTCTTCCTTTTTTTTCATACTTCAAACAAGTGGTTCTCATCTTGTGCTGAATTAAACTTAAGACAAGTAATTATACCAGTGTCTTACCAGTTTGTCCCTTTGGTGATCCCTTAAGCTGTACTTTAAAGCATTTAATTATCAGTTTTCATGTTATATTTTTTAACATCTGGTATGTTCCCAGAAAGTTAACACTTAGGGTAGTGGTCACAGCTAATGTGTGGCTTAACATTAGATGTTTTTCTGACTTGGGTGGCTGATACTTGAGCCACATCTTGAAGTTGGGAGTGTTCCAGGAGTCTGGCCTGAACATCCTGTAGTTAGCTTGGAAGTCTTTCTTTACTAAGCCAGCACTAAACAGACACTTAAGTGGCTTATTTAATTGCAGTAATCTTCATTTTATTTGGGATTATACCCGTTTCCCTAAAGTCAGACTTGCTGCTGTTCACTTACTTGACCTGAATTTCTGCTTTGCATCCTGTACATTGCTGCTTGCTTGCTGCTGCCTTGGGTAAAATATTAGCTTGCTATAGGTACTGCCTGGTGAGATTTATAATTCTTTCAAAGTTCATGTTTTGCAGTCATTGTCTAAACCTATAAGAGTCATGAACTTGCTAGCTGCCATGATTATTCATAGTTTGATATCATCTAATAATTACTAATTCCCAATATCTAATAAGAGTCCAAATAGAGTTCGTATGCTGGAAGTGTTTAGAATAGATTGTCTGGGTCCAAAAGACCAAAAATCGTTGGTCATTCTTAGTAATTTGTCCCTGTTCTGAATTGGATATGTGTGTGCACTTTGGTTAGCATTTGTCTGTGCAATTGGTTTACTGTTTGCATTCTTGTTAAGTATGTATTCTTGTCTGTTGCCCCCCCCTTTACGAGAGGTGTTGTGCACTTTGATCCTTTTTTACACCCATATTGCATTTTGATGTTCTTATTTTAGTGGGCAGTCTTTTCTGTGTGGGTAAAATGCTGTAAACTCCATAGTCCTATGGAGTAAGCAATTTCATACCTGCCACACTGTTTGGAACATTAGCGATAAGCATCTATTTTAGGTTATGTACCTCATGATCATTTTTAAGTTGTTAAAATTTTTGTTCTAGTTAATCAGTTGATGTTTTTACGTGGCTGCGTGTCTTGTACGGAGAAGTACTACAGCTGCTTTTAACATAATCTAGAATGCTCAGTAGTTTCAAAGGAGGCTTGGTGTTTCTTTGAGATTTAATAACGTTACATGTAGACATTTATGGGATAACATATGTTAGTGACTGCATGCTCTTTGATCAGAAATCTTCTGCAGGTCTTACAGTTCTTGTCACTACTGAAAATCTTTCTTATATGGTTGCAGGACTTCTGTCTGAATCAAGTGTGTAAATATTTGATGTTATGTGATCCTATCTCGCCTACATTCTGAATGATGGGTTCGGAGCCGATCCCTCTGCTCCGACTCGGCACGCTTATGCCAAAGAGCGAAGTCTCTTATTGGCTGAGCTTACTATATCCCAGGATGCACCACTACCAGTCTCCCAGATCTCGTTTGCCGCTTCCCTGCGAAGACGTGGTCTCGAGCTGGCTGGGCTAAGTAGTTTATTAACTAACTTTTCTGTCAGTTTTTTGCTGTTTTTGCTCACAAAAGCTGTTTTAACGGCTATCGCTAACTTTGTGTACGATTTGGATTTTGAATTGTTGTGTGTGATTGGGTTCAGTTTGTTTTCGGCCCCCCCTCCATCCAGGGCCTTCCCGGACTGTTAACCTTAATACTTACAGGGTCTCTAGTAATTATAAAATTGGTTAGAGTTACCTGTTCTTTTTACAGGAAGTGTTGGCATTAGTTATTACTGTAAGCTTAAATTTATCAGCAGTAAAAATTTAGTGTACTTTCCTGTCAGAGTGACTAGATTTGTGTATCATCATGTCTCAAACCCCTAGGCCTTCGGGCTTTAAAAAATGTTCGAAATGTGGGTTTAAAATGTCTATCACAGACGATCATTCGCTCTGTGTATATTGTCTCGGGGCAAAGCACTTGCAGGAGTCATGCAGTGTATGTCACGCTTTTTCCTCAAGGGTCCTCCAGGAGAGGAAAAATAAATTGATTTTAAAGGGGTTAGTTAAACCCTCCTTTGAAGAAGCCTTGGCATCCTCTCCTGCTCCAACCAAAAAGAAAAGGGCTTGGTTCCGACCAGTCCGTCGGACCCGACTGCCAAGAAAATTAGGCAGGCCTCTCCTTGGCTCCAAAGACTTGGAGCCGAGGTTGAACGGTCTGCCTCGATGCCACCAGTATCGACTCCTCTGGCTTCGGAGCCGATGGCTGGGGCATCGAGGCGGGTCACCTTCGCCAGCTCCACTGCTCGGGCCGACAAGGTCGCCCGCTCAGACACTTCCTCCTCGGCGAAGTCTACCTCGGCACCGATGGAATCTGCTGTGAGTATTCCCTCGGCGCCGATACTCATCGAGTCGCCTCGAGCCGGTCCCCTAGCCCTTTGGGGCCGATGGAGAGGCCTTCTCGAACCCGTTCTGTTTCCTCTCGGTCTTGAGGATGTCGGATTCTGATATAGACAGGGTGCTCCAAAGGCTGTTCCAGTCCCCAGTCTTCCAAAATTTGTTTCGCTCCGACCCAGCTGGTTTCGGAGCCGATGACCTTGGCCCACCCGTTGCCATTCCTCCTCCGACCGCTTGCTCCGTCGGAGCAGGTGCTGTTAGAGCCAGTGGAGATCTCAGGGTCGGCTCCGACCCTTACTCCAACCAGGCCTCGGGTCCGAGTTTAGTCTGCGGACTTCTTCGGCTGGACCCGGGGTGATGTTTGGGACCTATGCTTTCGGTTCCGAGCCTCCCCTCGGTGCTTGCTGCGGGACTTCCGTCGGCTATCACGGCTCGAGTCCGGACACTCCCAGGATTCTGGGGGTCTGGCTTTCAGGGCCATGAGGAGTGCCTTGGCCAAGTCCTCTTCCGCCATCTCTCCGGTTTTACCAGCACCTTCCCTGGGCGTGGGGACTGGGTCTTTGGCAGTTCCCTGTCCGTAGCCAGCGGAGCCCGAGGCCTGAGGTTACCCCAGTGGGGTTCCCTCCTCCTGAGGGTTCTTCAGAGTTGTCTTCAGAGGAACCCCAAGGAAGAGATCGTGCAAGAGGAAGCACGTGGACACCCCAGAGTCTATTACATCGGACACTGATATGGATGATGCGGAAGGGTCCCCGAAGTCGTCCTCGGATGATGTCTCATTTGCAGACATCTTAGAGATCCTCAAACAACGAGGCGGCTGGATATCCAAACCTCCCTCTGCTGTCGAATCAGTGCTCCTCAAGGCCTTTGGGGCTCAGCCCTCCGCCTCCTGGGTGTCTCCGCCCTTCGACGAGCTTCTGGATTTAGTTTGTCGAAGGGCGTGGGAACATCCAGATACCGTGGAACCAGTCCCTTCTCGTCCAAATAAGTTTTTATCTGCTCCCCCCGAGAAGGAGTTCCTTACTAAAGGCGTGGCTGTAGATGCCATGGTGGTGGCATCTGCTACACAACAGGACGTGGCAGAGGCTTCAACGTCCATCCATCCTCCTAATAAGGAGTCTAGGAGTATGGATAGGTACGGGAAGCGCACCCTGACTTCAGCGGCCTTTACCTTAAGGTCTCTGAATTATTTGGCATAACTCGTCCATGAGGCTCATTTCCTATGCGGCCGAAGGGGCGGGTAGAGCGGCAGGCACAGGCGTGGCTCTACGGAGACAAGCCTGGCTCCGCTTGTGTCAGTTTGCGGAGGCCTTCAAGTCTTCCTTCGCCGACGCTCCCTTTGATGGGTCCTCATTGTTTGGACCCAAGGTGAAAGACACCCTTACCCGCTGTGAGCAAGAGGGAAAAACGTTATCTGCCGTAGGGGCCCGTTATTCCACTCCCTTTCGGCCTTACCCCAAGGCCAAATGAGGGGGGAAAATGTGGTTCCGAAAATCACGCAAGTTTTGCACCCAACAGCAGGAAGATTCCCGTCCAGAGGCAGAGGGCAGGGAAATTTTTCAGGGAGACGCCGTCCCAGAGGCGGCAGAGGGCCCCGCAATTCTGGAGACCGCGAGTCCTTTCGTGGCTCTTCAGCCTCCCACACGACATGAGGGATTGCCCGGCTGTGCTGCTCGAGCCAGTCGGGTGTCGCTTGCCAAGCACCTAAAAGCCTGGGAGTTAATCACTCAGGACAGATGGGTGCTTCGGATCGTTGCCGGAGGTTACACCATCCCATTCAAAGACTCACCCCCTCCGTCCAAGAGAATCCCGGACCCACCACCCAGTCAAAGGGAAATAGCAGCCGCAGAAGCTTTAAAGCTGCTAGAAAAAGGAGTCATCCAACCAGTCCCCACAGACCAGATCGGATCAGGAAATTACTCCAGGTTCTTTTAGTGCCAAAAAACTCAGGGGACCAGAGACCAATATTGGATCTCAGCAGACTGAACCAATCCGTCACGAAATCCAGATTCCGAATGGTCACGTTACAATCCATTCTCCCGTTGTTGGAGAAGGATGTTTGGATGTGCTCCATAGACCTCAAGGACGCCTATTATCACATTCCGATACATCAGGCGTCCAGAAGGTATCTGCGCTTCAGCCTGGGAGTCAGTCATTACCAATTTTGTGCTCTGCCCTTTGGTCTCACCACAGCCCCCAGGGTGTTCACCAAGTGTTTGGCAGTAGTGACGGCTCACCTGAGAAGTCTTGGATTCCAAGTGTTTCCCTATCTCGACGACTGGCTCCTGACTGCCACCACCAGGCATCTACTAATGGACAACCTCAAAGCCACCATCTCCCTGGGTGTTTCCCTAGGGATTACATTCAATTGGTCAAAGTCTGTCTTGCTGCCCTCTCAACGCATAAAGTTTATAGGAGCAGAGATAGACTCAAGATTGATGCGCATCTTTCTTCCTGCCGAAAGGATCCGAATTTTACAGGGCCAAGTTCAAGCTCTGATCTCGAGATCCAAAGCCCCAGGATGGTCCTACAGGTCTTAGGCTCAATGTCTGCCACGGTTCTTTTAGTTCCTCTAGCAAGATTACACATGAGGATTCTTCAGTGGCTCTTGTCAACTCAATGGTCCTTTCAGGATCTTCCCCTCAGTCATCACATCATAATTACGGACATATGCAAAAGGGACCTTCGCTGGTGGCTTCAGACATCCAACTTGGATCAGGGAAAACCCTTTGTTCTCCCCCCTCCAGTGGTTACCCTGACGACAGATGCCTCCCAGATAGGGTGGGGGGGGCATTGTCTGGGCAGGCTAGTTCAGGGCTCCTGGCTTCCAGACGAAGCTCTTCTCCACATCAACGTGTTGGAGATGAGGGCTGTACTTCTATCCCTACAGGCCTTACACAAGTTTCTTCCTCAGGGCATCATCGCCATCCACACAGACAACATGTCGGTGGTTTGGTATCTGAACAAACAAGGAGGGACCAGATCGTATCCCCTTTGCAGAGAGGCCATGAGAGTGTGGGAATGGGCTGTAGCTACCAACCGCTTCTTGGTAGCGACCCACATCCCGGGAAAGTCAAATGTTTTGGCGGACAAATTAAGCAGGACAATTCTCTCTCCTCACGAATGGTCTCTAAACCGCACAGTAGCAGCCCAGGTTTTCAAGAGATGGGGGACGGCGTGCTGCGACCTATTTGCAACTCCACAAAACACCAAGTGCCAGAGGTTCTTCTCCTTGATTCCACATCAGGAAGTACCAGCCATGGATGCTCTAGCACAACCTTGGCCAACAGGGCTACTTTATGCCTTTCCTCCAATTCCACTCCTTCCAAAAGTTATTCAAAAAGCTTCTCAGCTGGGGTCTTCAATGATTCTGATTGCCCCATACTGGCCTCGTCAGATATGGTTTCCTTACCTGAAAAAGCATGCAGTGGACGATCCGTGGACCTTAGACCTGATCCCGGATTTGCTAATCCATCAGTCGGGACATTGGCATCAGTCCCTTCAATCTCTAAAATTGACAGCTTGGCTCCTCCACTTCCAACCTTAGTTAGAAGGCACACACTAGACCCGGAAGTTGTTCATATTTTATCTTCGGCCCACAAACCCACCACTAACAAATTGTACCTCAGTAAGTGGAAGAGGTTTGCTATCTGGGCTCAACTCAAGGGCTTAGACCCTATCACTGCTCCTGTCCCAGAGGTTTTAAAATTCTTAACATCCCTGTTTAATCAGGGATCTTCTGTCTCAACTATTAAAGTCCAACTAGCTGCTATCTCGAAATTCCATGAATCCACGGATCCTCCTTTGATGAGCAGCAGATTATGCAAGACCTTTATTAAAGGTGCGGGCCTGTTAAGACCCCCAGTTTTTCATCCTGCCTCCGTGGGATCTTGATTTGGTGCTTCGTGCATTAACATCCCCCCCTTTTGAACCGGCTGCTACATGCGAATTAAAATATCTGTCTTGGAAAACGGCCTTCTTAGTGGCTATTACCTCTGCAAGGAGAGTCTCAGAGCTTCAAGCCCTGTCTATTAAACCACCGTACTTGATTTTCCACAAGGATAGAGTATCACTCCGGCCTAATCCATCCTTTGTCCCCAAAGTCTGTTCTAGTTTCTGTCTTCAACAATCTCTAGAGCTACCAGTTTTCTTTCCAAAATTCTCTAATGAAGCAGAATATACTCTCCATAAATTGGATGTTCACAGGCAATTACGCTTCTATTTAGACAGGACTCAGCAACTTCGTAAGTCAGACCAGTTGTTTGTGTCCTTCTCAGATAATAAATTGGGCCAAACCATTACAAAAGCTACAATCTCAAAATGGATCAGAGATTGCATAACTCAGGCCTATTCTTCTTCGAATAAACAACTGACATCATCTATCAAAGCTCATTCTACAAGAGCTATGGCTACTTCTATAGCCTTTCATTCCAAGCTCGCTATATCGGAAATTTGTGCTGCGGCTACTTGGTCCAATCCGCACACTTTCATTTCCCACTACAAATTGGATGTGGCATCTAGAGGACGAGCTTCATTTGGTTCCACGGTACTCAGGAGTGTTTTCCAGTGAGCCACCCAGGATTCAGGTGCTAGGGACGCTGTCCCATCATTCAGAATGTAGGCGAGATAGGATCACATAACATCTTTTAGTTATGTACTCACCATAACTTCAGATGTTTGGGATCCATCTCGCCTACATTCCTGATACCCGCCCTCCTTCCCCCTGCCTTGCAGATCAGAAGAGATTGAACGGTTTTGAGCTCCACTGTTTTTATCTTGTTTCATCTGACGATGTTATATAAGCAGGGTATGCATGTGTGCATGTATGCGGACAAACTAGATCTGGGGGACTGGTAGTGGTGCATCCTGGGATATAGTAAGCTCAGCCAATAAGAGACTTCGCTCTTTGGCATAAGCGTGCCGAGTCGGAGCCGAGGGATCGGCTCCGAACCCATCATTCAGAATGTAGGCGAGATGGATCCCAAACATCTGAAGTTATGGTGAGTACATAACTAAAAGTTTTTCCTTGGTTGTCTGGTTAAGTGCTGTTTTTAGATTCTTTGCCCCCTAGTGTACGTTTAAGTGTTGGTCACATGCCTTATGTACTACTCTTGGAGATCTATTACCAGTGTGGACACTACCACTATCCTCCAAAATGAGAACAGAGTTAATATACTTTGTTTTTGCTTAGTGGCTCACAAATCCCTGCTTGCAGAATTTTTTTCTTGTGTGACAGCTGAAGGATAGATTGCTAAGCAACAGAGGAGCTTTCTTTTGACATTCAAGTGACATACACTTCATTGCGACAGCCAATGTAAATGTGAACTGCAGCTATGGTCATAGTTGCAGGTATGTATCATAATTGCTAGTAGTGTAATGGGTGCAGCTTCTGTATTTGGGACATATTTATGTTAAAATAATTCTGCTTTTAAAGTTAAATGTGTAGTCAAATAAATGTGCTTGCCACCACCTGATTGCTGTATTTTCAGTTGTTTGCCAGATTTTTTTATGGATTTGCAAAATGTTTCTGTGCATATGTGTTCATTTTTAAGTAATTGTATTATGTTTTAAGTATGTTGTGCAAAGGGTATGCTACATTGCACAACTTGCTTCAAACTGCTATAGTTGAATGTTAGTGGGTCCGACTGCTCTCCAGTTTTGGTGGGCTTGTACTGATGCAGAGCAATACTCTTCAGAAGCTGCTTCAAGTTTCAGCATTTTGATTGTGACCTGTTTTCTGAAGGAAAAAAATATATATATATATATATATATATATATATATATATATATATATATATACACACACACACACACACACACTAATACTAATTTTAGTATTTGATACCTAAAAATGGAAAATAAGATCTAAAGGCATTATCTACTTCCAGAGAGAAGTTTGAAGCAGCTTTTATTTTTGTGATAAAACTGTTTAGTGTGTGTCTCGTTCCCAGTGTATTTAAAATGTGTGCATAATCAGCATGTTTCAGAAACTGCAGAAAAGCCACATTTGGGTGGAGTATTTTCAGCTGTACTACAACTTATAAATGTGGATGTCATAAGCTGTTTGTAATATTCACTGCCTTAAGCATTTGAAATGTCTTGTAGTGAGCTCATGCAAATTAATTATCCAAAACCTGGATAACATTTAATAAGCAAATGACACCTCTTGGAAGAAGTGATAGAAACAGTGACCCTGAGATTAATCATGCAAATGTTCACATCATTTACATGGGTTTATCAGGTTACTGAAACAATTTCCCATGACCCAGATAAATTGCACATTATTTAATTTTGTCTGTAAAACACCACTGTGTACTGACATGAAAAGTGTCATTGGTTTGTGTCATGCTATTACATGTTTTGTGTCTTCTGTTTCTGTACTTTTGTTAGGATGTTCTCCAAGAACTGGGTTTCCTTTCCCTTTGAAAACACTCATATGTCATTCATAGCACTGTATGATATTAGTCATTTATTTGCTTTACTTGACTCTATAGGCACCTGCTAGAATGAATTGGTTAAGTTATTAGATGTGTTTTGTGATGGCACATTTTTGTTCCTTTTGAAAGATCACAGGCATGAGATGACTTATGAGTCAGCAGTTTTGGGCCACTATTTTTATGAGCTTAACGAATAATACAGTAACAATCTGAGTAAACTCTTAGATTAAAAAAAAATTTAAACATTTTAGAAGAAACAGTAAGGTTCATATTATCTCACATCTTCTTGACTACCCATTTAATCATAGCTTCTTCATATTAGCAGTGCTTTTATAGAAGAATTAAGTGTTTTTATGTAAAATTAATTACCTGGCATTCAGGTGCACTGCAGTCGCATGTTGTTAGGCATGGGGGGTGCCTTCCCAGTACTTTTCATTTCACTTTTCGGCACAACAAACGTCATAAACTACCTTAAACAATTCACTTAATACTTAAATTGCTTTGTAGAGCTTCAAAGTGTAATCTGCAAAAATGGTAGTGATTTGTACTAGCTCTGTAGCCTAGAAGGTTAGTCTGGACTATGACCCAGTTTCAATTAGAGGCCCAGGTGTTGGAGTAGCTGATGAAGTTGTGGTGGTAGGGGGGAGGTAAGTAGGCATTGTCTACTCACATCTGGGGGGGGGGGGGGGGGGATTTGGACATCCATACCCAAGATGCACATGCCAGGTTGAGAATAGAGATTACGCTGAGAAACTGTGTATTGCAGGAGGGGAGCAGGGCCTTTAAGGGTTATGTCATTAACAAGCAAGTGACTCCCTTTAAATCAGTTCATTGTTTACTTTCTTTTGATCATCTTTGAGCAGGCACATGTAGAAAACATAGGACCATGAAAGAAAAGCCAGGTCCCCACATGGGTGACTGCACTAGTTCTGTTACTCAGTCCTCACCTTAAGTAGAACAATGGGATGTAATGTCTGTGGGAGAACGATTGGTTCAGTGAAGCATCTGAGGTGGGTGCTCAGTAGTTGGAACAAACAACTGTTGTGGCTTTTGTTGTTTTTGTGTGCCTGTTACAAGACATGCGTGTTGCACCCCAGGTAACCTAGTTGCAAGTCCACACTTTCAAGTGGACTTGGAGATTGAATTTGTATCTAGGTGGATTTAAGCTTTGGAAGGCTGTCTTGTGAAGCCAGATTTTGTAATTGGCCTGTTAATACCTGTGGTAGCACTCCTTTGCAGTAATGTTTCAGGTGCTTTACCATGTGCATCTCTTGCTCTAGCTGCACCTTTCTACAGCTCACTGCTAAGGGTTTGTTCTGTGCAAAATCTACCTCAGGTAAGAGTGATTACATTTCATTTTCATATTAATGGTTGAAGAATTACTTAGATTTACCTTTTCACATTAGAGAGTGACTTTTTGTCAAGTCTTAAGAGTTGATTTCCATTGTCTTCACTGGGAAGGAAATCAAAATTCTTCTACACTGTTTTCCCCATATGCTTTTGAGAGCATAGTCGTCCAAAGTTAATTGCCTATTTTTTGTAATTACCTACTGGCTAAAGTGCAGCTTTTCAGATTTTTTTTTTTTTTTTTTAATGGCATGTGCATTGTACAATTATCCTTTCATGTTCCTTTTGATACTTGACTTGCTAGTGTCATCCATGCAGATGTTATTGGAAGAGAAACACTTGCACACTGCCCCTATTCAGCTACTTGCGTAATAAAAAGCCGAACTTTCATCAGTCTATCCCCCCACCCCCAAGTTAGGTTTTCTTGCTTGGTGATTTGGATGGCCAGCTGGTGCAGCATTGTTGGATGCTCTTTGGTAATTAGGCAGCATTGTACAACTTTAACATTATGTTCTGGTGTGTTGAAGACCAAAACTTGGCAATATGCCAGATAAGGTTTGGTTATTAATGTGTTACTTATATGATTATCAGACAGTCTCAAAAAACTCCAGCTTTACTCCATCACATATCGCCTACTCAGAGGTGATCTCTGCTTAACATACAAAGCTGTGTCAAACCCAGATCTTTTGGACATGCTCCACTTAAAGAAATACCAATCCTTCCGAGCTACATGCTCTAGGGACCTAAACCTTGTCACCACAATAAACAGAACATGCCGGAGGGATAGATTCCTGTCCTAGAGACTTCCCATACTCTGGAATAAACTACCTATATCAAACAAAGCTCCTCTTTAGCACTCTTCAAGAAAAATCTTGATTGGATGGGAAATAGGAAGTTCACCCCGGGGATCACTTCTGTGGCTCTGCTCGACAGTGGCACAGGAAAATAATTTTCTTGGGTGGCAAAAGCCAGGGTACCTTTTTGGCTAGGTTTGTATACGCCTTAGGGCTGATAGCCTAGTACCTACCTATGAACCTAAAGGACTCTAGAAAAAGAATAGTCTGGTGCTTATTATAGCAGTGATGGGGATAATGCAATTTAGAGTTGCAGTCTGCAGTGGGGTGTAATGCCTGGGGTACATCCTTTTATCTTCTGCATAACTATTCTAAATCCTTCTGATATTGGTGGGAGAAGGTTTGCATAAGAATTGTAGTGATGTGGAACATGTTAAATCCTTAGGCCTGCAAACAATCACAATTCTGGCAAAAAGAAGTCTCTTCTCTTCAGGTTCTACTGATTCAGAGTTGGAGAGGATTTAGCTTATTCAGCTCAGTTTTCATTTCCACTTATATATGTCAAAGATACTGAGGATATGTCCTCTGCTTCCCTTCCAGAGGATATCTTCTGTACGATGTCCAACTAGATGAATGAACTTTTCTGTCTGGAGTCAGATTTCTACATTAGCAAGAAGACTGGACTGGATTTACAAAGTACGAAAACTGTAAATACTTGGGAAAAAGTCCAATAGCAAACCCTCAAATGTTTTCTAGTTGCAGCTAAGGAATCAAATTAGCCCCTTTTCTAAGCACTTTACATGATGGTAAAGTGTTGAATTATTATGGTGACAAATTGTAGACTGTATTCTGTTTGACCTTTAGGACCCTGAACTAACCAAACCAGATGTTCTTCGTGTTTCACTGTTACAGTCATTACATTTGGTAATTCTGCTGGCAGGTTGCCCTCAGTCGGCCTGAATTCCAAAGTCTTGGGTCCTGCGTTGGTTGCTGTCGCCCCTTCCCTGACTTCAGGTTGTCAGTGGTATAAAAGATGTAGCCGACGCCATTTTCTTCAGTCTTTCTTGCCGTGCGGTGCCCGAAGCAGAAGCAGTTCGCAAGTGCCGGTTGGCCGACTCCTGAGATTTTCGTGTTCGAGTTCCAGATCCGAAGTCGTCATTAAAGCTAAGTACCCCGTTGGGGAAACTTTTTTTCTTGCTCCAGACCGATGTCAGAAAAAGTTAACAATTGTATTTCTTGTGGAAAGCAAATACCTCATAATGACTTTCATTCTTACTGTATTCCTTGCCTAGGCCCTGACCACAACGTTTCAAGTTGTCTGTTTTGTGCTAGATTTAACCAACGCACTATTAAGTGTCTGTATGATTTTGCATTAAGCTATTTGGGGCGCAGATTTAATTATAAAAATGTCGTCGGATAGCCATCCGACTACCGGAGTTCACAAAAAAACGCAAAGAAAAAGACAGGCAACTGAGTTCCAAAACCGATGACGAAGCTTCTCCTAAGCCAGTTGCCGGTTCTCAGTGAGGTGCTTTCGCAGCCTCTGACACCCGCTACTTTAGAGTCACAGGCCGCTACTGACTCCCATGTGGAGTTGGCTATGCCGCTGGAAACTCAAGGTATTGGAGCCTCAGACACGATTCCCTCAGATGGGTTCGGAGCCGCTGAGCAGGCACCGGCTTCTGAGGGTGTATTCAGACCTAAACAATTGTACATTAAACAGACTTCAGCTTCAAGGCAAAGACTAAAGCACCTTTAAAGACAAAGAAACAAACTCAACAGCCACATGGACAGGCCTCCATGCCCAAAAAACGGATGCTAAAAATGGCCGAAGACTTGATTACTTTGATCAGGGGTTCCCATCCCCCTTCTGATGAGGCCTTGGCAAGAGACAGACTATGAATCTTCAGATCAGGTTTCTATTTTCTGATAAGGAATATTCACTTCCCCCCCTTTGAGGATTCTGATGCTGAAGAATCTATTCCTTCAGCTTCTCATCCTGAAGACTATTCTTTTGGGGAAACCTTGCATACCATGAGGGAGCATTTCCACTGGGAGAGCCAAGATTTTTCAGAATCTAAAAAGAGGCTCAGGGACTTCCTTTTACTACCTCAACACAGGCCTTTAGCTATTCCACCTGTGTTAGACATTGTAGATGTGTTTTCAGAGTCTAGTCTGACCCCTGACTCCTTACCTCCAGCTCCTGTTAAGCCTGGCAGATATTACAGGGTCCAAAACTACTTGATGGTTAGTGACTGTTGAAATGAAGAAGGAAGCTGCAAAGCCAGATAAATTTAGCGCTTTCTTTCACTTTATTGTCAATGTGAACTTCCTCAGAAAACCAGGATGCCTCCCAACATCCTGGTTTTTAAAGTCATACACAGGAAATGATGTAAATCCCAAATGACAATGATGACATTTTTTTAAAAATGATATGTTATATATAAAAACAATGTATGTCTGAACACATTATAAAAATTACTTTAAATACATAATCTAATGTGACTTAGTAAATCATTGCTAAAATAATGAAACCTGGAATAAATCCTTATCATCTGCCCTTTGATCACATTTCTTTTCATGTGAATGGGATGCAAACTATCTTTGTGTAGATATTGATTGGTGAAGCAGGGCTTCCTATACACCTTGCTCTCTAATTCGTTCTTTGTGGAATTTATATGCAGGCAGATGTCCAGATAATTGATCAACTTGCCATATCCACTGTGCTTGAACACCAAAAAACTGGTAGTTTTGTTCAATTCTTCTACCATGTTGTCAAATTCAGCTTTTTCTCCATCCCACACAAAAACCAAATCATCAATATATCTACCATAGAACTTGACTTTACTGAAATGGGGAAGTTTTTTTAAATGCTCTTGTTCCCAGTCCGCCATGACGACGTTGGCAAAGGCCGGAGCGACCCTGGCCCCCATCGCTACACCGGAAATTTGTTTGTATATACATTTGTCAAATTCAAAGAAATTGTTGTCTAAAACTATCTCCATGAGTGCACAGATGGTGTTGATCTTGGAACTACTTAATTCAGTGTTGTGTGTCAAGTAGTTTCTCAAGTGATCTAATCCTAGCTCCTGGTCTATACAAGTGTACAGGCTTAGATACAAAAGGGAATGAACACATTCACACTTTCAGAATAACACTGTTCAAAAAAATAACATACAATTTCATCAGTTCCATCTCAGTCACTAGATTATAGCATCATTTGGAATAGTAGACATCTCTAGGTTGACCTAAGACACATTTCCAGTTTACTTTTTTCAAATACAGTCGGCTTTCCTCCATTTCCAACTATGTTCCTATAAGAGTCAATTTTCATCGAGTGTCATATATTTGTATTTTTGTGTTATGTGGATGTTCAAAATTCAAGAATTCAATAATTTAAGAACTAGATTGTAGTTCATTTGTCACAGTGTCATTTGGACAAGAATTCAAAAGTGAATGACCATCATTAAGGGACACTTTCGGTGATTCCTGTTTTGTATGTTGATATCGTCGCAGTAAACATGTTTTGAAATGTTTCCATGGGATATTAATTCTCATGGTTCAAATTAAGTTAACATCTTTCTAATATTTTTCTCATTTTTCTCATGTTCTACACTATTTAATCACGGTTATGCATTCAAGAAGCAATAACAGGTGGAGTTGTCATTAACAATCAGCTTATATTTAAAATATGGATACAAGTTCGCTAAGGTGGATTTAAAAAGTTTTGACACTTGGTTACTAAACTTCAGTTTTTATTCCAGGTGTCATTATTTTAGCAATGATTTACTAAGTCACATTAGATTATGTATTTAAAGTAATTTTTATAATGTGTTCAGACATACATTGTTTTTATATATAACATATCATTTTTAAAAAAATGTCATCATTGTCATTTGGGATTTACATCATTTCCTGTGTATGACTTTAAAAACCAGGATGTTGGGAGGCATCCTGGTTTTCTGAGGAAGTTCACATTGACAATAAAGTGAAAGAAAGCGCTAAATTTATCTGGCTTTGCAGCTTCCTTCTTCATTTCAACAGTCGCTAACCATCAAGTAGTTTTAGAGTTTGGTTCGGGTGTTCCGAATTTGTTTTTTACTTATATTACAGGGTCCCTGACTCACATAAATTCCTTTTTAAAAACCCTACTGCAGACCCAGAAACTATTTCACAGGGTCCAAAAGGGGTTAAGGCTTCCACTGCAAAAAAAACCCTACCCCCTCTGACAGAGATTCTAGGGCATTGGATAGATGGGGGGGGGGAGGTTTACACATCTGCTACCTTGGCCATAAGGGCCTTAAACTGCCAGTTTCATATGCTCAAATATCAGCGATATGTCATGACATTGCTTAAACAGAAATTATGGTAAATTCTGAATGTGCAGAAAACAAAGAAATGCAGGATTTATTGCATGCAGCTGAACAAGTTGGAAAACATACTTTGCAATGTGGTTTTGATTCTCTGGAGACCTCCTGCAGGGTCACAGTTACGGGTTCTGTAATTAGAAGGCATGCTTGGTTAAAGGAACAAAATCTGCCTGATCATGTCAAAGTTAAATTATTTGATGCACCATTACAACATGATACCTTGTTTGGTGTTAAGGCAGAAGAAGTGTTAAAGAAACTGGAGGACAAAGCTAAATCTATGCAAACTGTCAAAGATTTTTTACAAGTACAGTCACCTAGGTTTCGCAGACACTGGCCTACAAAGAATTGGTCCTTTCCAGTGTGAGACAGACCTCATAGGGGCAGAGCCAGATGCCCTAGAGGCAGATCCCAGGCGCAAGGTTCATATAGTTCTAAGCAATGGGGTGCTTCTACCTCCAAAAGTGGAGAAGACAAATCACAACCATACAGGAAACAGTCCCAATGACTTCCCCCGGCCTGCACCAAACACTTATCTCCTGGCAGCACCCTTAGGGGGAAAGATAGCATTTTTTTCACAAAATTGGCACATTATAACCCAGGACAAATGGGTTCTAAACATAGTGTCACAAGGTTACAAGTTTCACTTCCATACCCTGCCAAAGGCAAATGGTTGGCCAGATCTGCCAAAAAATCAATGGGCAGAGGCACATAAACAAGTGTCATCCCTCATGTACATGGGGGTTATTCAACAAGTGCCACAACAAGAGCAGGGACAAGGATTTTACTCAAGACTGTTCTTGGTACCCAGAAAGGACAAAACATGGAGACCAATACTGGACCTATCCATTCTAAACACTTTCCTGGATATACCAAAATTCAAGATGTTGACCTTGCAGCAGCTTCTGCCCATGCTGTGCAAAAAGGCTTGGCTCGTGACTTTAGACCTAAAAGAGGCATACCTGCATGTCCCAATCAGGCAATCATGCAGAAGATACCTCAGATTCAAGGCTGGCTCAATGCATTACGAATTATCTGCACTGCCCTTTGGCTTATCTGCTGCACCCAGGGTCTTTACAAAGTGCCTGGCACCAGTAATTGCTTTCTGCAGACAGAGGAATGCAAATATATCCTTACTTGGACGACTGCCTCATTCAAGCTGGGAACAAGGACATTCTACTACAGCATCTGACGTTTGTGAAAAGACTTTTAACATGCCTGGGGTACACAGTCAGCGAAAATAAATCAAAAGTATTACCCTCTCAAGAGATAATATTCCTGAGTGCAAGCTTAAATACAACTGCCCAGATGGCTTATCTCACGCCAGACAAACAAAGGCAACTGACTACTTATTTCAAAGGATTGGCAACAAAGGCCCAGTTATCTGCAAGAAAAATTCTGCAGGCTTTGGGCTTCATGGCATCCTGCATACTACTAATTCCATGTGCAAGACAGCATATGAGGAAACTTCAATGGTACCTAAAAAGTGTCTGAACGCAACATTGCCACAGCCTGGAAACAATGATTACTCTCATTCCTTGCCTGCAACAGGAGTTTTGATGGTGGGCAAAGGCTTGTCACCAAAACAAGGGACAGCCATTCTCACTACCCCCTGCAAGGCAGAAGTTAACGGATGCATCAGATTATGCCTGGGGGGCACACATGGCAGGAAGAGGCATTCAGGGCACCTGGTTCACAAACCAGATGCATCTACATATCGATCAGAAAGAGATGCTAGCTGTTCAATATGCCCTGACAGCCTTAAAGGACGTAATTCATCAGGGACAACTACTGATAAAGACAGACAACACCACGGTCATGTGGTATATAAACAAGCAGGGGGGCATGCATTCTTACCCCCCTTTGCAGATTAGCCATGGCTTTGTGGGACACAGCATTGACTTGCCAAGTTCATCTGCAGGCACAATTTCTTCCAGGAAAGGAAAATACTCTGGTAGATGAACTAAGCAGAAACCTCATGGATCTCCACGAGTGGCACCTGAATCCACAAGTATTCAGCATGATAACAAGGAAATGGGGATGCCCGGACATAGATCTGTTTGCCTCCCCTCATAACTACCAACTAAAAAGATTCTGCACAAGGACTTATAACAGGCAAGCATGGAAAGGGGATGCCTTATCTTTCCACTGGAAAAACCTTTCAGTATATGCCTTCCCTCCACTGCCTCTCCTCCCCAAGATACTCCTAAAGGTCAGACAGGAGAAACCAAAGATGATACTGATTGCCCCAGACTGGCCCCGCCAGTACTGGTATCCGATCTTAAGGAACTTGTCTCAATGCCCAGCCTGGACCCTTACCTCAGATACCTCATCTACTGTCCCAACAAAACAATCAGATTCTAAACAGCCAACTCAGGACTCTAAACCTGGCAGCATGGAGGATAATGTAGCCATACAAAGCACACCTCTCAGTAAAGCTGTGATGGATGTCATTTTGGAAGCCAGAAGGCCTAGTACTAGGAAATCCTATGCTGGAAAATGGAAGAAATTTTGTACTTGGAACCAGGCACAAGGAACTGATACACCTGTACCAAATATTACTCAGATTTTGCAATACTTAACTGAGATGCTGGACAAAGGTCTATCTTTCTCATCAATTAAAATTCATGCCTCTGCCATTTCGGCTCATTACAATACAGAGCCACCACTCTTTTCTCATCCTTTATTAAGGCAGTACCTCAGAGGAGCCAAAAATTTAAGGCCTCCAAGGAGATCGCCACTACCTGCATGGGACCTCAATTATGTCTTGGAAAAACTCACCCTACCTCCTTTTGAACCTGCTGCTACTGCTGATGTAAAGTTTTTATCTTGGAAAACAGCTCTGCTTCTAGCAATAACTTCTGCAAGACGAGTGTTAGAGCTACAGGCTCTCATGGCTGTGGAACCTTTCATAATTTTTTATCCAGACAGTGTCTCTCTGAGGACAAACCCAACATTTATGCCTAAGGTGGTGTCCAGTGTAGCCCTTAACCCAGCTATTCATTTACCAACTTTTTATCCAAATCCACAGAACAAGGGGGGGAGAGAATTCTGCATTCTTTGGATGCACACAGACAACTTAGATTCTATTTGGACAAAACTAAAGTTTTCAGGAAGACAGAGCAATTACTAGTGGCATATGCTGCAGGATCACAAGGAAAGGCTATCTCCAAGCAGACTTTTTCAAAGTGGATAGGCCACTGCATTCGTTTCTGCTATTCACAGCATGGCAAGCCAGTGCCTAAGGACATTAAGCCACATTCAACCAGAGCTGCAGCCACTTCAGCAGCCTTTCTCAGGGGAGTACCAACTAAAGATATTTTAGAAGCTGCTACTTGGAGTTCAGTGCACACCTTTACAAAGCATTACCATCTGCCACTTTACTCTAAATCCAGGGCAGGCTTTGCCACTGCAGTTCTGCAGGGCCTCATAGCCCCGCTCCTAATGCTGTTTAGCTCCAGTCCCCCAACCATAACTTTGGGACACTACCCAAATGTAATGACTGCAACAGTGAAACACGAAGAACATAGTGCAGTTGTGTACACTTACCATAAATGTAGATGTTTGAGTGTATTCACTGTTGCAGTCCAAGTTACCCACCCGCCATCCCCCTTATTTCTGCTGGAACTTATCTTTACTTCTCTGATCTATATAACCTATGTGGTGTATTTGCTTGTAGATGAAGGTAAAGATTATATTGGTGCATGTATGCTTTATATGTACATAGATTCATAATTTTTGGCTACCCTTTTGGGGGCACCTGACATCTGGGGCAAGAAAAACTGAAGAAAATGGCATTGGCTGCATCTTTTATAGTCAGGGCTTCATCCTTCTGCACTGCAGAGCCATGCAACCTACATCTTATTCTTCCCTGCCTTGTACACGCAATGTCCCAAGGTTTGGACAGTGCTGAAAATAAATTATTCTTCTCCTTTCAATTTTGAACTTTGGGTCCTCATCTGTGCATTTTACCTGTCCAGGCTACATACCATTCTAGTGGAGGAGCATCTGTTGCTCTGGAAAATATTCCTCAGTCTGGGATCAGGGAGAACCTAACCTTCATGCTGGAGAATGCCATGCTAGAACAAGTCCCACCTTTGCAGGTGTCTGGTATGGATGCTGCTTCAAGGGTCCTGAGTATGGGCATTTACTGCTGTCCTTTGGCTTGGCTAAGGTTGTTTCCCATGGGAGTATGACCTGGACAGCCTTTTACTGGACTGTCTTTTGACAAAAGTGGACTTTTTGTGCAGTCTTTGCTTGATGTCGTCTTAGATGTGGGCAGGTCCTTCCTTCCTTTGTTTGGGGTTCTTTTGCCCTGCCAGTTGACATCTTTCAGTTGTTAAAACAAGAGACTGCAGATACATTAGATGTAGGCTTAGGATTATTCACTTTTCTCCTGCAGTGGGCATGGCAAGACACTTGCCTCTGCTGTCCCATCCCTCTTCATAACCATATTGTGTAGTAATATTAAGGGTTGGAGTCTGGTTTTACTGGGTCTTCAAGAAAAAGCTACCCCTGGAGGAATGTTTCTGGTAAGGGAAGAAAGGGAGGGGCCCTTTTTGGGTTACCCCCCATTCTCCTGCTGTTGTCTGTATTTGCTGAGTTCTTGGAGAAGCTGGGAAGTAGACCCAGACCTTTTGACTTGTGGGTGAGGAAAAGCTTTACCTGTTACTGGAATAAGTCTCTGGCTTTTTCCCATTTACTCCTTGGGTGCTGTCTACAGCCTGCTGAACTTTCCTCCTTCCTTTTGGGTTTGGAATGGTAAATATTTTAGGTCCGCTTCCCTCTGGACTCTTACAGAGCCTCAGCCTGAGAACTTCCAAGTACTTAACTGTTGGCAGTTTCTTGAATGGAGTGGAATCACTTTATCCTGGGGATGGAGGTGGGGAATGGGATGGAATTGCCATATGTAGGACTCCCACGGTTTGAGGAGGCTATCAACGGTGACCTTACTAAGTTCTGCAAAGGCTGTATTTTGGGAGACCTCCCTGCATCCAGAGCCTTTCTAACTCCCTGCCTAAATGGGCTTCTATTTTTAGTCAATGTTCCTTGGTTTCATGGCAGTCAGCCTGGATGTTGCACTAGTTCTAGTTGGCCTGTGTTTCTCAGGTGTTCTCTTCCCTCATGTCCCCTTCCCTGCCTTTCAGGCAGGTTGGTGTTGAATAGGGTACTGCTTTTTTCTGCTCTTCCAGTTTTTGGGACATCTAGGTCTGGATTGTGGGCAGGCATTTGCCAAGACCTCTCTCACTTACAGGTCCACTATCAGCCACCAAACCCAGACTGATCTTAAATGCAGTTGCATGAAGCTATTTCCTCAAGACACAACACCTAACCACATGCAGACTAACCAAAACTAATTTTGTGCTGTTATGAAATGCACATAATCATTTATTTTTTTTTTTACAGGAAGGCAAGCCCCCCACACACACACCTATCACTTCGCATTATTCTATTTCTGAAGTCATTACGGCTTGGCAAAAAAGTGATTAGTTTAAAAAAATGCTGTTGCATTTTTGAAGTATTATTTTTTGCATTACATTCAAGTCCATATACACCATTAAATTGAGAAAAGAGCAAACAAGTATGGCCAAACAGTGTTTGTCATGTGAATGGAACCTTAATGCTTGATCCCTAGTCTTGTTCTTTCTGGCTAAGCAGTCCTTGGCTATTAATTGATTGGAAGATTGGTGCCTCTCCTTTTCTGCCTTGATGAAAGGTTCTTTGACACCTGAGGGGGTGGGGGTTGGGCAAGAGTACATGTGTATCCCTCCTTTCCCTCGATAGGTCCTTCCATTTCCTCTCAAGAGCCTCTGGCATCCGAGTTAGTCTCACTGCTGTTCTCATTCCTGCTTGCTGGGAATTGGTAGAGATTTTGGCGGTTTTAATTTGGATCTCCAGGAATGCAGCTCCTTGGGAGCTAACCTTTTCTTTGGTTGAGGGGAGGACTTTGACTCTTCTGTCATCTCAAGGGGTTATTGCTTTGAAGAGCAGGTTTTGTTGGGGTGTCCTCCTTTGGAGTTTGCTGTTCTCTGTTACTTGCTGACCTCAGGATGTACTTTTTGGCCCTTAGCACTGCTGGCAGCCAAGAGTGGGTATGAATCATTTATGCCTCTGAGATAATAGAACTACTATATGGGCCTGGGCAGGGATAGAAGAGACTCAAATCCATATTTCTTCTAAGGTTCAACAAAATATGGTGAGGTCCTGTAGATGGACTCTGGAACTGCTGGGAAGTCTTCCACTTCTTTCATAGTTTCATAGTATAGTACTAGGCTATCTGCCCTGGGGCATTTGTAAGCCTAGCCATAGTGATGTGGCTTTTGCCACCCCATGAAATGGTACAAAAATGTACAGAATAAATTTAGAATACTGTGCCTCTGTCTAGTAGTGACACAGTGAAGGTTCCCTTATATAATAGAATTAGTTTACTGTGCCCCTGTCTAGCAGTGACACAGATGTGACCCCTGGGGTAAACTTACGATCTCCCATCCACTCATCAAGATTTCTCTTGAAGAGAGTCAGTGAGGGCTCTGCCTATCTGAACTGGGATCTTGTTCCAAAACATGGGAAGCCTCTGGGTTATGAATCTATCCCTCTAGCATGTCCTATTCATACTTGTGCCGAGGTTTAAGTCTTTAGCTCTCGTGGTCCTGATGGATTTGGATTTTTTGAGGTGGAGCATGTCCATCAGATCCTGATTGGACATGGCCTTGTACGTCAGGCAGAGATCACCTCTGAGCAGGCGGTATGCTACTGAATAGAGCTTAAGTTTCTTTAGTCTGGCAGAATAAGACATATGTTGGAGACCCTTGATCCTCTTGGTGAGGTACTTTTGTGGTCTCTCCAGCTGTTGCAAATGCTGGGTGAGGTACATACCAAATGGGGCATTGTACTCAATCATGGGTCTGATGAGGGAGGAGTGTAGGGGTACAATGACATCCTTGGATCTGGATGTGAATCCCTTCATGATGAGGTGCGCAAGGTAGAATGTTTTTTAACCACTTTGGCAACGTGGGTGTCAAATGAGAGGTCGCTGTCAACTTGGGTCCCTAGGTCTCTGATTACTTTTTCCGTACTCAGTGGGTTGCTGTCGATGTGATAATTTGTGGGTACTTTGTTTTTCCCAAAGGGGATGACTATACATTTTTTGGCATTTAGTTTAAGGCTGTGACTCCGGCACCAGTTGTCCGTTTCTGTGAGGCCTTTTTGTAGGATGTATGTGTCCGCTGGTGTATCGACTATGGCAACTAGTTTGCAGTCATCTGCGAACTTTGTCAGCCACAACCCTCCTGTGTTTGCTTTAACATCTGAGAAATAAATGCCAAACAAGAGGTGTCCCAGGACAGATCCCTGTGGGACACCACTTGTGACTGGCTTTGAGTCTGACATTGCTCCAGCGATTTTAACTTTATGGGTTCTGTCCTTTGGCCAGTTTGCAACCCATCTAGTGACATAAGGGTTTACGTTTAAGCTGTTGAGCTTATCTATGATGCCTGAGTGGGGTATTGTGTCGAAGGCCTTAGCCAAGTCCAGGTAGGCTGTATGGACTGCTTTGCCCTCATCAATGGCTCTAGTGACTGTTTCGAAAAAGTCAACCAGGTTCAAAAGGCAGGATCTGCCCTTTACAAAGCCGAACTGGGTGGGGTCAAGTGTCTGTAGGTCCCCTATGTCTCTGTTTATGAGTTCCATAATGATTCTTTCCATAGCTTTGCAGACCAGGCTGGTTAAGATTATGGGGCGGTAGTTCCCAGGGTCTGTAGAGGCACCCCCTTTGTGGAGTGGGACCACTGTTGCTGTACGCCAGTGTTCAGGTACATATCCCGAAGTAAGGCTAAGGTTAAATAGCATTTTTATGTGTGGGTTTAGCTCCTCTTGTAGTTCACGTAACACGCAACCCGGGATACCGTCAGGTCCCATTGATGCTGTGTTTTTAGCTTTGTTTAGGGCGGTTCTCACTTGGACATCTGAGATGACAGGGAGATTACATTCAGCTGGGATAAGTATTTCTTCTTTTGGGGGTGAGGGAAGGGAGAAATTTGCACTGAACCTGTCAGCCAGAATGTTGGCAATATCTGTGGGTTCAGTGTATTTTTTTGTTGCGAGTTAACTCTGAGCATATCTGAGGGTTTCTGCCCAGGTTTCTAATATAGCTGAAGAAGGCTTTGTGGTTATCTTTAGTGTCCTTAGCGATTTTTCTCTCAAAGTTGGCCTTGGATGTTTTTATGAGAGAACGTAGTTTTCTGCTAATGTTGATCAGAGATGTCTTCCCTTCATGGAATTTTGCTCCGACGTGCAATAGCTTCCTTCTTTTGTTATACAATTTGTTAATGGCTGAGGTCCACCAGACAGGACGCTTACCTTTGGTGGAGAGGGACTTGGATTTATTTGGGATTGCATGATCCATGCATTCTTGGAGATGTCCATAGAAAGCATTTGTGAAGGATTCGGCATTGTGGGATGTGGTATCCACTGGCACAGTGGGCTTAAAGGATACCATCTCAGTCTTAAGAAGTGTGAAGTCTGCTTTTGAGAAGTTTTTCACTGTGGTGTTTTGTGCTGGGGGTGGAGGTGGGATATGTATATCTAGGGTGATTAGTTTGTGGTCAGATCTCACTAGTGAGGGGTATACTTCCAGTGTGGAGCATTTTGTCCCCAAGTTTGTGATGATCAGGTCTAGTATATTATCTCCCCTAGTGGGAGAGGTGACTAGTTCCAGTGCATTTGAATTTATGAATTCCAGGATCCTTTGGGCTAGGGTATTAGGGCTAGAATAATGTACCCAATCTATGTTTGGGTAGTTGAAGTCTCCCAGTATGATGGTATTTTGTGATACATTCATATCCTCCAATGTCTTCAGGAAGGCTGAGTGGGGTTCCTGAGATTGGGAGGGTGGTCTGTAACATGCTACCAGTTGTATAGCAGTTTTGCCTATGGTTAGTTGCACCTGTATGGTCTCTGATGCTTCATGTGTTGCTACTAACCTGGAGGTGTGGGTGTCCATGATGAATATGGACACTCCCTCCTTTGTGGTTCGCCCAGGTTTTGGGGCGAAAAGCATGATACAGGTATAGCCTGGTAGCTGGGGTGCTCTCAGGAGCCTTGAACCAGGTTTCAGTTACTGCACAGACGTCGATGTTCTCCATGCTGAGGAGTGCATCGAGTGCCTGCATCTTGAGATTTAGACTTCTGGCGTTGAGCAGCATTACCCTTAGTTTTTTCCATTTTTGTTTTCTAAGGAGGTGGGTTTGTCTTTTGAGCCTTGCCTAAAAAAGGCACTATGGGGGTGGCAAGAGCCTTAGCCAATATCCGGAAGCCCAGTGGTGACAGGTGTAAGCCATCCCTTGCGAAGCAGCGTGGCTTGTCCAACATGTCATCCCAGGCAGACAGACATTGGATCCCCTTAGAATGACACCAGTACTTGAGCCAATTATTAAAGCTGATCATCTTGTCTTTGTATTTTGGTATCATTCTTGGTGAGGGCAAGATGCGGGTCAGGGTCATACCAGCCTGGGCTACATAATCGGAGAGCTCCTGTATGTCTCTTTTCATGTAGTCCAGGGAGGTACGTCTCAGGTCATTCACGCCAGCATGGACAATGACGGAGTCATATTTGTACTTGCTTTGGAGTGACTTGAGTGCGTGTATTATGTGGCGGATCCTAGCTCCCGATAGACAGCTCACAGTCACCCTCTCCTTGTTCAGCCTGGTCAGAGGGACATCGGTGTGTCTGACTATAGAGTCACCTATTACTAGTGTATCAGGCATGGTGTTTGGCCTCAAGGGCTGTGATTGGTTGACACACTGATTTATTGAAGTATGTGTTGCATGTGTTTTGTTTTGAGGTGGTGGATTTTTGGATGTCTGCTTTGGGAGCCTCTGTTGTTTTGGTAAGTTTTTTATTAGAGCCTCCGAGTATGTCTCTGTGTTTTTATGTGTTTGGTTTGCAGTTGTGGTAGGTCTATGTGGGACTGGGATTGTTGTGTGTGTGGTTACCATCTCCTCCTGTCTGGTCATGCTAGCCCTGAGTTGAGAGAGTTCAGCCTCCAGTTTGGCTATATAGCTGCATCTCTCACATGTATTTGTTGGGAGGAGGAGAGGGTTGTCTGTGTACATGAGACAATTGTAGTATTGTCTCAAGATACCCAGATTGACCAGCTGAACTGGAGAGGATGCCAGTAATCTACCACTCGACATGCTAGAACAGTATAAGGGAGTGCTGTACCTTTAAGGGAAGTGGATATTCACAGGGGTGGTAGGTAGATGTAGTGCTTTACTTAGTACGAGAGTGCTTACTTAGTAGAAAAGTATTGAGAACAAGTGCTAGGCTTATAATATAGTGAGTAGTCTGATTATACCAAGAGTAGAGCTTCCTTAAGGGAAAATTTGAAGAGCAGACCTGGCGGAGCCAGAAGAAGTTTAACCGGCGCTGCGCTATGCGCACAACCGCACAAAGCCGTGCAAACACGGATTTTAAACAGGGAACTACAAAAGAGCTAGAAATGGTCCAAAACAACCAATTACTACAACTTCTTGTGCTGAGGTCACTTCCTACAGGGACAGGTAGGCTGCTCAAGGCTCCCCACTCCCACTGGTGAGCAAAGAAACTTCCTTCTATCCAAGTAAGGTAATGGACAACACAGGAACTACACCACAGCCCAGAATACAGCAATGCCTGTAAACTGGTCTAAACTAGTCTAGGAGAGGCAGGAAAACAAGGATTATTTTTTTGTTTTTTTGATAGAAACACACAGAAAATGCAGAAACAGTGATAAATCAGTTACACAGGGTAGCACACTTTAGTGGGCAGCCTCAACAGTTAAATTAAACAAACAAACTTACTTTCGATCAAATTCGACTAAAAAGTAACTTTAAGTGCAGATTTTCAAGAAAGAGTAAGTTCTTTATGGTTATGGGTCTGTGCTTCATACCCACTTGGCCAACTTGTTGCTGACATCTTGGGTATTCAGGATACTTGTTATTGGCTCTTTTCTTCTGTAGCTGTTTAGGGCAGGTTTTTGCCCTTTGTTTGGTTGGGGGGGGGTTAGCAACAATGGAGACTGTCATATTTTAAGACAGAACCTTGGTGAAGGCTACTTTGCCTCATTGGTGGACCATCCTCTTTGGGGGGGGGGGTCATGTTATTCAGCAGGTGTTTCCTTTTCTTGTATGTTTTTTTGCCCTGTGGTGATCTAAGGGTAAACTCCCAATAGGGTGGTCTCTCCTCTCTTTTTCCTTTGAAGTCTCTGCTTGTCCTCTTTTGGTTCAGAGTGGGGAACAGGAACCTGGAGGGGGAAGAAGGCATAATCCACTTAGATGGGCGGTGCAGTCTTTGGAGGTGGGGGTCCTCCACCAGGGGCAACTGGCATAGGAATCAGATGGAGTATATTTCTCCCATTACCTTGGCACTTATACATTTTTCAAAAGCATTTGGCTAAGTGAAAGCAGCGACCTTGAATAGCTATGAATATACTGTCCTGAAATGGTGATACTGAAAGGACCCTCCTACGGGAGGCTTAGGTTTTGCATACTTCAGTTAGTGAAGGTAGACAATTTTGTAAAGGTTAAGAATTAGTTGGAAGTTGGTGTCCATCCATCCAGTCAGATTTCCACAGCTTTTGGTGTCCCCAGATTGGGATTTTTCTGCTTCCTGTGCCAAGGAAGTTGAGGTGCGATGTAGAAAAAGTAGTTGTCGAGGCCATCTTTAGTTATTTTTTTTCTTTGATGCAACAAAATGGTTGGATAGGTTTGTCAGTCTTATTTCAGTGATGTTTATTGCTGTAAGTGCTCAAACTGGGAGAATTTTCCTTATCTCTCTTGACTGTTGTGTGAACTTTTGTGCATTTTATTATATCAATTAATTTTTGGGAAGTCTTTCCAAAGGCTAGTGATGTTAGTGGGAAAGATTATCAACAAGTTTGCTTCTGAAGGCAGTCCACCTAAATATTCCTACTTTTATTGTTCCTTCCTCAGTGAAGGTCATCCCGTATTATCTGGTAAAAACAGATGATCTAAAAGGAATTTTTTTCTAAAACGCCAGAAACCTTTGGACCTTTATTGAACCTCAGAACGTTCTGTCCATAAGCAAAGTGATGTCCATGCTTTATTCTAAAAAGTCTTAATTTTAGTACTTTAAGTAAAATAAAGTGCTAATGCACAGTTGGCGGACCTAGAAGGCTAGCTACTAAAGAATCTCTGGTGGCAGGGTACATGAGGTCTTAGCAGCCTTGTCTGCCCCACAAGGGCAAGAAAGGCAGCCTTGTCTGATCCCCCACAAGGTTTTCACAGTTCCCCAACTGTTGTTGCTCCTTTGTAAGCCATCAGAAAAATAAAGACTTTGCAATTTCTGTAGTTCTCTGTAGATACTTTTTTTCTGTGCCAGCTCCTAGCCGTGTCTAGAGAGCCAGTGAAAGGTGTTTACTAGTACAATGCTCTGTCCCACCTTGGATCTTCCAGCTGGGAGTGTTTTTCCAAGCCAAGATACTATTATTTCTTTTTTTTTTTTTTTTTTTTTTTTTTTTAATTTTTCCAAGTCTTTTGGGTTTCTAATACCATGATGGGAATGGACCCCAATGTCCTTCAAGGATGCATCTGCAGTCCTTACAAATGGGTTGTCCTGTCGTCAGGCAGCCCTTCGGTCGGCCGGATTCCAAAGTCTGGGTCTGGCCTCGGCTGGTGTCGCACTTCACCCGACGTCATCTCTGCTGGTCTTCGGGTATAAAGGCATCAGCCGACGCCATTTTCCTCAGTCTTTCTTGCTGCGTGGCGCCCGAAGCAGAAGCTGTTCGCAAGTGTCGGTCGGTCAGATCCAGAGATTACTACTACCAAATACTACTTCGAAGACTTCTAAAAAGCTAAGTACCCCGTTGGGGACTCTTTCTTGCCTCAGCCGATGTCAGAAAAAGTGAATAACTGTTTAACTTGTGGGAAACAAATACCTCATAAAGATTTCCACTCTTACTGCTTACCTTGTTTAGGCCCAGACCACGACGTAGCAGCTTGTTTAGCCTGTGCTTCCTTCAACCGACGAACGCTTAGGCGTCGGTCGGAGTTTGCTGAACAGTTTTTCGGCTCAGATTTTGCGTACATTATGCCGTCGGATCCTCCGACTACTCAAATTGTTAAGAAACGCAAAGAAAAGACCGACACTCGCGGTCCGCGGTTTCGGCCGAAACCACGGTTAAGCAAACCGCGAGTGTCTCGGTTTCGGCCGAAACCGAGCAAACGGGTCAATCTACAGCCGAATCCATGACTACTACCGAGGCCCCTTCTACCCTAGTTGAATCGGCCTCTGAAGTTTTGCCTACTAATGTGGTTTCTCCAGAATTATCGGACACCATCCCTTTGGATGTCTCTACCCCAGCACGTGGTGCTGCTAGGCCTCCTGCAGCCATGTCTATAAAGGCCTTTGCCAGGGCTAAAGCAGCCAAAACTGCTAAGTCTGTGCCTGTTAAGCCCCCCTCTCACAGGCCCAGTTCCAGTTCCCAAATGCTTACTCTGGCAGAGGATCTCATCTCTTTAATAAGGGGATCCCAATCTCACCCAGACAGGGCCTCTCAACCTCCAGAAAAGAGACCTAGAGCAGAGCCCCCTGAGCCAGTGTCCTCAGATGACTCTTCTGATGATGCAGACAATACAGATCATCCAGAGGCTCCTTTTTCTACTTATGAAGATTCCGATGCTGAAGAATCTATTCCTTCTGCCTCCACCAGAGGAATTTTCCTTTGGGGAAACCTTACATGCCATGAGAGAGCAATTCCAATGGCAGGGACAAGATTTCTCAGATTCAAGAAAAAGGCTTAGGACATTTTTACACTTACCGCAACATAGGCCCTTAGCTATACCTCCAGTTCTTCCTGTTGGGGATGATGCATTTAATGATGTTTGCACTGCTCCTGATACTTTACCTCCAGCCCCTGCCAAGCCCGATAGGTTTTACAGGGTACCGGACACTCATCACCACTTATACAAGGCTCCCATTGCAGATCCTGAGACTATCTCACAGGGGCCTAAGGCAGTAGCTTCAACCTCAGCGAAAAACCCTCTCCCTTCTGAATGGGAATCCAGGTCCTTAGAGAGATGGGGTAAAAAAGTATACACCTCTGCTACTCTCTCAGCTAGAGCTTTGAACTGTCAGTTTCATATGATCCAATACCAAGAGTTTATGCTTGATCAGTTAACTAAGAAACTGTCCTCTGATGATTCTTTAGATAAGAAATATGTTCTAGAAATGGTGAATAACATTCAGCAGGTTAGTAACCATTCTTTAAAATGTGGCTATGATGCACTGGAGGCTTCATTTAGATCAGCCATGACTGGCACAGTTATAAGAAGGCATGCATGGTTGAAAGAACAGGTCTTGCGGATCATGTTAAAGCAAAGCTATTAGATGCTCCTATGGATAAGGTCAGTCTATTTGGTTCTCCTGCCCAACAAGTAATGAAGAAAATGGAAGAGAAGGCAAAATCTGTACAAACAGTTAAAGATTTCCTACAGGTTCAGCCCCCAAGATTTAGCAGGAACTGGCCTTCCAAAAATTGGTCCTTTCCAGACTCCTCTAAAACTCAGAGAGGCAGGAATAAACGTTCCAGAGGCAGAAACCAATCCAGAGGAGGTGCCTACAGGGGACGCCAGTGGCAAGGCAATAACCAACGAGGCACAGATACAACCACTGCCACTACAACAGGGCAATCACAGTGACTTGGCTCTCACACCGCCTACCAGGGAACAAATAGCAGCACCCTTAGGCGGCAAATTAGCCTTATTTTCAAAAAACTGGCACTATATCACAAGAGACAAGTGGATTTTGCAAACTATAGACCAAGGCTACAGGTTTCATTTCCACACCTTACCAGTAAAAAGAGGAATGCCAAACCTACCACCAAATCAAAAGACAGAAGCTCTAAAACAAATAGCTCAATTAACAAAGATGAGAGCTGTGGAAAGGGTACCACCTACAGAACAGGGCAAGGGATTTTACTCCAGACTCTTCCTAGTACCAAGAAAAGAGAAAAGTTGGAGACCTATTCTCGACCTGTCCATTTAAACACATTCATCATTGTTCCAAAATTCAAAATGCTGACCCTACAGCAACTTCTTCCCATGCTGGGCAAGGAGTATTGGCTGGTGACTCTAGATCTCAAGGAGGCATACCTGCACGTCCCCATACGACCAAATTGCAGAAGATACCTCAGATTTCTTGCAGGATCAGAGCATTATCAATTCTCAGCATTGCCCTTTGGCTTATCTACTGCGCCCAGAGTGTTCACGAAATGCCTGGCATCAGTAATCGCTCATTGCAGGCTTCAGGGAATCCAAATTTATCCATACCTGGACGACTGCCTGATACAAGCGGACAACAAAAGCAAGCTGACACAAGACTTACAAAGAGTCATTTGCTTACTACAAGCCCTGGGATACGCAGTCAATTTAAAAAAGTCAAGACTGATACCATCCCAAACAAGAACATTCTTGGGTGCAGAATTGGACACAGTAAAACAGATGGCATCCCTAACTGCAGAAAAACAAGAACAACTTCCTCTTTACTTCTTGACATTAACAAAGCAGAACAAACTAACAGCAAGGAAAATACTGCAGGCCTTGGGCTTCATGGCATCCTGCATAATCCTGGTCCCCCATGCCAGACTGCATATGAGAAAGCTACAGTGGTACCTAAAGAATTTATGGTCTCAACACAGACACAGCTTGGAAACCGAAATACCACTAATCCCATGCCTGAAACAAGAGTTCCTATGGTGGGCTCAGGCATGCCAGTCAAACCAAGGTTTGGCCTTCCACAATATTCAAACAAGCCAAACCATCACAACGGACGCCTCAGACCTCGGTTGGGGGGCCCACATGCTGGACAAGTGCATTCAAGGCTTATGGACTCCAGATCAGCTGCACCTGCACATAAATCAAAAAGAAATGCTGGCAGTAAAACTAGCAATCCAGAATTTCAGACCATTCCTCAAAGAAGGCCACTTGATGATAAGGACAGACAACACCACAGTCATGTGGTACATCAACAAACAGGGAGGCACTCATTCATACCCCCTATGCTGCATGGCTCTGGACCTATGGAATATGGCTCTGAGCTACAACATTCAGCTACAGGCAATATTTGTACCGGGAAAAGAAAACATCCTAGCAGACATGTTAAGCAGAACTACCTTGGATGCTCACGAATGGATGCTACACCCGGACATCTTCAAGGCCATCACAAAGAAATGGGGAATGCCACAAGTAGACCTATTCGCATCCCTACTCAATCACCAGCTCAAGAAATTCTGCACAAGGACATACCACCCACTTGCTTGGAAGGTGGACTCTCTATCCTTCAGTTGGAAAGGCCTGACAGCATATGCATTTCCACCCCTTCCTTTGATGCACAAGGTACTACTGAAAATCAAAGAGGAACGTCCAAGGATAACTCATATAGCTCCAAATTGGCCAAGACAACATTGGTATCCATTGCTGAGGAGCATGTCTCGGGGGGGAAACGTGGACACTACCCCTGATTCCTTTGATGTTAACTCAGAGCGACTACAACATCCTGCATCCAAACCTGAAAACTCTGCAACTGACTGCCTGGAACATTACATAAGAGCAACTAACCCAGATTTATCCCAAAGGGTTAAAGACATTATCCTTGAGGCCCGCAGACCTTCAGCAAGAAGGAACTATGCAGGAAAATAGAAAAGGTTTGTCATTTGGAGTACTGAAAGAGGGAAAGATGTGTCAAAGGTAGATATTGCCAACATCCTGGAGTATTTGGCAGAGCTTCTCCATACAGGCCTGTCCTATTCATCCATCAAGATACATGCATCAGCTATTTCTGCAGAATACAGCTTCGATCCCCCTGTCTTCTCACATACTCTGCTCAGGCAGTTCCTGAGAGGAATTAAGAATGTAAAACCTCCTAGGAAACCACCATTACCAGCATGGGACTTGAACTTTGTGCTAGAAAAATTGACACTCCCTCCATTCGAACCAGCAGCAACAGCAGATCTTCAACACCTATCCTGGAAAACTGCTTTTCTACTGGCAATTACTTCAGCAAGAAGGGTTTCAGAGCTACAGGCTTTAATGGCAGTACAACCCTTCCTAATCTTCCATCAAGATAGAGTATCCATGAGAACTAATCCTACATTTATGCCTAAGGTGGTATCCAGAGTGTCTCTAAACCAGGCTATCCACCTACCTACCTTCTTTCCCAATCCACAGAACAGAGGGGAAAGACTGCTACATACCTTGGATGTACATAGACAGTTGCGCTACTACCTGGACAGAACCAAGGACAATAGAAAAACTGACCAGCTTCTAGTAGCTTATGCAACAGGAAGGGAAGGAAAAGCAATTTCCAAACAGACAATCTCCAAGTGGATAGGAAATTGCATAAGATTCTGTTACTCCTACCATGGAAAGCAAATTCCACAGAACATAAGGCCTCATTCTACAAGGGCTACAGCCACTACCACAGCTTTTTTACGAGGAGTGGCTACCAAGGACATTATTGAGGCGGCTACTTGGACCTCCGTGCATACATTTGCCAAGCATTATAACTTACCTCTATACTCTAGATCCCGAGCAGGGTTTGCCACTGCTGTTTTGCAAGGGATCCTATCTACACCATAATTCTTCTTCCTCCTCCCCTAGTTTGGCTATGGTATTCTACCCATTTGTAAGGACTGCAGATGCATCCTTGA